>NC_084583.2:14970000-15050000 GCF_033978685.3 Nerophis lumbriciformis | reverse complement strand
ATATGGGGTCCCACAGTACATTTTTGGGGTTCCACTTTTTTTTGTAAGCGTTTTGAAAACGAATGATAAATGTATGCATTGTCCTGTTATGTCTCACATTCTATATTGTGTTTTGGAAAAAGGTTAATGTAAACCTTACTTCATTCATTACAAAAAATAATACAAAATGCATATGCATACGTAAATGTATTCAGTTATAAACATTAATTCTCTTTCTTCTTTTCTTCATGGATATAAACGTTACTGTTGCCGCCCCAAAATCAAAGTTCTCTGGCTGAGGAGGACACATCTCATCTCTGCATATTTGACTAGAATCCACATTATTTGTATGTAGTTATTAATTGTATGAATATTTGGAATTTCTCCCTTTTATTTAGTGTCAAGTTGAAGAGACTCCAGACATCATTCTGGTCAAGTGTTGGATGAGCATTCCTCAACTTTCTCCGTCTTTTTTGCCACTTGTGCCATCTTTTTTGAAACATGTTGCAGGCATCAATTTCCAAATGAGCTAATATTTGCAAAAAAACCCAAAGTTTTCCAGTTCGAACATTAAATATCTTGTCTTTGTAGTCTATTCAATTGAATATAGGTTGAAAAGGATTTGCAAATCATTGTATTGAGCCTGGTTTTCGTCCTGGTCGTGGAACTGTGGACCAGCTCTATACTCTCGGCAGGGTCCTTGAGGGTGCATGGGAGTTTGCCCAACCAGTCTACATGTGCTTTGTGGACTTGGAGAAGGCATTCGACCGTGTACCCCGGGAAGTCCTGTGGGGAGTGCTCAGAGAGTATGGGGTAACGGACTGTCTTATTGTGGCGGTTCGCTCCCTGTATAATCGGTGTCAGAGCTTGGTCCGCATTGCCGGCAGTAAGTCGGACACGTTTCCAGTGAGGGTTGGACTCCGCCAGGGCTGCCCTTTGTCACCGATTCTGTTCATAACCTTTATGGACAGAATTTCTAGGCGCAGTCAGGGCGTTGAGGGTATCTGGTTTGGTGGCTGCAGGATTAGGTCTCTGCTTTTTGCAGATGATGTGGTCCTGATGGCTTCATCTGGCCAAGATCTTCAGCTCTCACTGGATCGGTTCGCAGCCGAGTGTGAAGCGACTGGGATGAGAATCAGCACCTCCAAATCCGAGTCCATGGTTCTCGCCCGGAAAAGGGTGGAGTGCCATCTCCGGGTTGGGGAGGAGATCTTGCCCCAAGTGGAGGAGTTCAAGTACCTCGGAGTCTTGTTCACGAGTGAGGGAAGAGTGGATCGTGAGATCGACAGGCGGATCGGTGCGGCATCTTCAGTAATGCGGACGCTGTATCGATCCGTTGTGGTAAAGAAGGAGCTGAGCCAGAAGGCAAAGCTCTCGATTTACCGGTCGATCTACGTTCCCATCCTCACCTATGGTCATGAGCTTTGGGTCATGACCGAAAGGACAAGATCACGGGTACAAGCGGCCGAAATGAGTTTCCTCCGCCGGGTGGCGGGGCTCTCCCTTAGAGATAGGGTGAGAAGCTCTGCCATCCGGGGGGAGCTCAAAGTAAAGCCGCTGCTCCTCCATATCGAGAGGAGCCAGATGAGGTGGTTCGGGCATCTGGTCAGGATGCCACCCGAACGCCTCCCTCGGGAGGTGTTTCGGGCACGTCCGACCGGTAGGAGGCCACGGGGAAGACCCAGGACACGTTGGGAAGACTATGTCTCCCGGCTGGCCTGGGAACGCCTCGGGATCCACCGGGAGGAGCTGGACGAAGTGGCTGGGGAGAGGGAAGTCTGGGCTTCCCTGCTTAGGCTGCTGCCCCCGCGACCCGACCTCGGATAAGCGGAAGAAGATGGATGGATGGATGGATGTATTGAGCCAGATGAGGTGGTTCGGGCATCTGGTCAGGATGCCACCTGAACGCCTCCCTAGGGAGGCTGGCCTGGGAACGCCTCGGGATCCCCCTGGGAAGAGCTGGACGAAGTGGCTGGGGAGAGGAAAGTCTGGGTTTCCCTGCTTAGGCTGCTGCCCCCGCGACCCGACCTCGGATAAGCGGAAGAAGATGGATGGATGGATGTATTCTGTTTTTATTTACCATTTACACAACGTGACAACTTCACTGCTTTTGGGGTTTTGTTAAGAGAATGATAATTGCACAGAATAGCCCCTTTTATCGCATAATAATAGTTGAATGTAGTACATACTTGCCAACCTTGAGACCTCTGATTTCGGGAGGTGGGGGGTGGGGGCGTGGTCAGGGGTGGGGCAGGGCGTGGTTGGGGGCGTGGTTAAGAGGGGAGGAGTATATTGACAACTAGAATTCACCAAGTCAAGTATTTCATATATATATATATATATATATATATATATATATATATATATATATATATATACATCCTGAAAATATGCAAACAAAACTGTGTTTAGATAATTGATACTTCAAATTTGCATAAATAAATATTAAGCAATATAACATAACTTGGCTTCTGAGAGCTTCAAAATGTAATGAATAAAATGCTAAAGTTGTTGATACACAAGCAATTATTTTAATAATTAAATATGGTCATTTTAAATGAATTATTATGATCATTTAAAATTTGTTATTTCAAATATGTTTATTTTATATGTATAATTATATGGCTGGATGTAATAAGGAGTCCGGAAAAATACAAATAAAAAAAAAATTCATTTTGATGTTTTTAGCAAAATATATTAAACATTTATTTCGGTTTTTTTTTTTTTTAATAATAAATATATTTATTTTTAGGTAAGATAAACACAATAATACAATTTATCTCTTGTCTGGATGATTGAGTTCTTGTCACCCTGTTGTCCTCCCGTCGTGAAAAAAGGCTGTCTTCACTCAGGTCCGCATGTAGCTGGAGGGGACGTGGACTCCAGCTGCGGCTGAAAATCGGGAGATTTTCGGGAGAATATTTGTCCCGGGAGGTTTTCGGGAGAGGCGCTGAATTTCGGGAGTCTCCCGGAAAATTCGGGAGGGTTGGCAAGTATAAAAAAAACTTGACACAACACTGCTACTTACATTGTAGTAGCAGTGTTGTGTCAAGTTTTTTTTTTTTTTTTTGTCGTGTGGCTGTGGAATGTTGTGTATTTCCAGGCTTCCTCCCAGGCTATTGTTCTTGGGCAATCAATGAAATGACATCAGCGTGAGCTCATGTGGGAGGAGGAATAAGGAGGGAGGCGGACACTTTATTCCGCCGCACAAGCGTTTTTAAATCCCACCAACACGATCGGCGTAGTAAAAATAACAAATAAGGCGGCTTGTGCAGTCACTTGTGGCTCCTGGCAGACAACGCGCAGGGACAAAATTCGGCGTGCGCGGATTTTGCGTGTTTTACGGTAAGTTAGCTCCGCCCCCATTCTTTGATAGAAAACTCTGTGATGTCGCCTGGCCGCTAGACGAGCTTGACCCACACACGCCGAGGCAGGAGCAGCCAAATAAACGGAATAGTCGGACGGGGAGAGACGTTTAAGACGGTAAGCACATGTGGGGAAATGGCGTTAAATTGTTACCGCCATGGCGTCGTTGTGAAAAAGAGTGCGTGCACTGCAGCGTTGATAAAAGGAGTGGTCAGATATTACCCCCCCAACCCCCCCCGACACGACTCACGATAGCTCGCTAACAAAATTCAACCCGTTTTTTGTTTTTTTTAAATTTTAATTTAACTCATTAAACACACTTAGATACCATTAGGCTATGCGGTGTTTACTCAAATAACGGAAAATAGCGAAAAGAGAAGGAAAACCGCAGCGCGGCTATGCTAAGGCTAGCTCGCCGTGCTATGTGGGTTATTGTGATGCTAACTAGGCAGGACGGGCGGAACCAGGTCACACTAAGTGCGGGGCCAGCATTCCACTCAAGTCGGCCCTCATTCCATGTCCAACCTTGTCATTTATCTCGGTGGGAGCCGGGTACGACACCGTGCGTGGCGGTGTTCTTTTGTTCGTGAGTCGTTTTAAAAAAAGAAAAAGCAAAAACAAGTGTCTGTGGACGAGAGTTGTATTGGTAAAGCAGCCCTGCTATTGGCTGAGAGTGCTAACAGTGCAACCGCTTCAAAGACAAACATTCTGCTGCCTTCAAAGAGGATCATGTGACTTGAGCTTTTTTTTTTTTTAACTGAATCTTTTTTTATCGCGTTTCCCAGGACGAGGAAGACCACGCACTGTTTGAAGGAGACCCCCTCCCGGATTGCACTGTCAGGTAAAATGGGACATCTACATTTCTGCCATGTTTCTTTGGGGGTGGTGGTCCTGTTGTGAACCTGTTGGGTGGGTCCCTCTGCTAACTTGTTTTGGTTGGAGATAAGTAAGTAAATAAGGCCGCGTAAGGTTATCCAGGATAAGTCCCACCTATCCGTGTCCACACACAACAACGCCTACCGTTTAAGACCCCCTTGATTGATTGAAACTTTTATTAGTAGATTGCACAGTTCAGTACATATTCCGTACAATTGACCACTAAATGGTAACACCCCAATAAGTTTGTCAACTTGTTTAAGTCCACGTAATCAATTCATGGTACAAATATATACTATCATCATAATACAGTCATCACACAAGTTAATCATCAGAGTACAGTGTTTCCCACAGGACAGGCATCTATTTGTGGTGGTGTGGTTGGGGGGTGGCGGCGGCAGCGGCGATGACAAAGAAGAACGCGGAGTTGGAATATAATTACATTTTATGTACATATTTATATACAGATTTGAACAATTAGTGATTCACTGAAATATATTTATTAATTGTGGTTCTTACAAAAAATATATCTTATCAAATATAAAAGCTAAAATGTCTCTTAAAGCTCTGCCCCTTTAATTAGTGAATACTAAATAATTTAACTTTAGCCTACTACTACAACCATATTATTTACCAGCAACATGAAGTGAAACAGAGGCAGAGGTGTCCTGCCACAGTCAGTCAACCTCCTCCTCCTCCTCCTCCTGCTGCTGCTGAACAGGTCGCACCTGTGGTCCGGACTGTAGGCCTACCTCCTCTCCAAGTCGAGCCCTTTTCGGCCGTTGAAAATATTTTTCTATACTCATCTGTGTGAAGGAGTGAACATCCAGAACCGCTCTATGTACAGTGCCGTCTAACCTTAAGCGGCAGCAGCTCAACACATGCAGGGTTCAACGTTAAGGTTTTTTTCTACTTGCCCGACTTCTCAAATCTATTTGCCCCAATATTTTTACTTGTCCTGCCTAGGTTTTTTTCTGGCTGTGTAGTGCTCATGGCTTATATCTTACTAAAATTCTTCCCGTTGACTATTTACAACACTACACAGTATTTATTATTATTATTATTATTATTATTATTATCTATAATTATATTTAAATGGCATTGCATACATGTAAAATTAAATGCTATTTCACATTATTTGACCAGTAGCAGTTACACCCATCTGAACAGGTCAGCCACCTGTTTAATGGCCAAAACATTAACCTGGACAACATTTTAACAGCTGGTTGGCTCAGATTTTATTCTTTTCATTGCATTCACATGCTGCAGTGGACAGTGGACAATTTAGCTTCAGTCCATGTGTGTTTATTGACAACAGGGTTATAACCTGGACACGTTAGCTCGTCGGTATGAAAACACGTGACTGTTACTACGTGCATGAAGCAGCGTCAGGCTGCTCACCGTCAGTGAAACGCTCGGTGAAATCGCGGATTAACGTTAAATATGTGACGAGCCGCGAGCGATTCAGCTATAACCTATCTACCTATATTACCCTCGTATTTTGATCCCGTCCGTCCCTCTTCTTCTTCTTCTTCTTCTGGCCCACCAGGTGAATTAAGTGCTATTGGCGGAGTTACAATGCATAGTAGGCTACCGCCACCTACTGCGCCGGAGTTGTAACTACAAGCAACATTCACAGACAGTCCCATTGCTTTTATGAGCGGTCGAGCGAGTCAAAAGCCGAAAAATCCATTTGTGGCGGACGTAATTCTTTCATGGCGGGCCGCCACAAATAAATGAATGTGTGGGAAACACTGGAGTATATACATTGAATTATTTACATGATTTACAATCCAGGGGGTGGGATGAGGAGGGTTTGGTTGATAACAGCACTTCAGTCATCAACAATTGCATCATCAGAGAAATGGGCATTGAAACAGTGTACCATATTTCCTTGAATTAGCGCCCGGGCGGTAATTAATTTAAAACCTCTTCTCACTCCGGCGCTTACCAAAGGCATGCGGTAAATGTAGGCATGCGCTTATAAATTTGAGTGCTTAAAGGGGAACATTATCACCAGACCTATGTAAGCGTCAATATATACCTCGATGTTGCAGAAAAAAGACCATATATTTTTTTAACCTATTTCCGAACTCTAAATGGGTGAATTTTGGCGAATTAAACGCCTTTCTAATATTCGCTCTCGGAGCGATGACGTCGCATCGGGAAGCAATCCGCCATTTTCTCAAACACCGAGTCAAATCAGCTCTGAAAACCAGTAACTAGTTACTAGTTACTTTATTTCAAAAGTAATCTAGTTACTTACACCAAAAAGTAATGCGTTACTGTGAAAAGTAACTATTTAGTTACTACTTTCCCCCCCCCTTTTTTTTTAAGGCTCCCATTAATGCCCTTTTAGCCTTCATTTCAGTATTGTTATTGCACTAGAGAATAATACAATGTGTTGATCAACTTGACATGCATTTGCATCACTGAACTCAGAAAGCAATGTGGTCTACATACAACACACAAAGACAAAGATATGTTTCAAAGGGCCAATTTATTTCAGGCCAGAACAAATTGACACAACTATTTTAAATAGCTGCAACATAATGGCACTTTAACTTTAAGTAGATAGGATCTTTGATCCAAGACACAACTTACATTTAACTAAAATGTTATTTTCTTTGTGGTCGACAAAAGAAAAGTATTGAGAATGTCTCCATGTTAAGAAACTCGACTTCTGGCTTCACCATGATGTCTTGTTAGTTGTTATGAGAGTAGCGTATGTGTGTTTGTGTGTGGCCCATTAAGATATGACAGCATGTGAGGTGAGTGACGTCAGTGAGTGAGTGGGCGAGAGAGGTGAGGGAGCGGCCACAGTGAGTACGTGCAGATGCTTTAGCTTGGTGGATGGCTGCGTCCAATAAAGTCACAAAGTTGCAACAAACCGCCGGCCTCGTCATTCACCCTCAGCTGTAAAGACCCACTTCCGGGTAAAGTGACGGTTGTTAGCCTCGAAGTACATAGGCCCTATAGGAACGTCTCCCCCGCCCCCACCCACACAAAGCACGCCTTTTCTTTTCCACCGCAGCGCTCCAATAAAACACACTCAGATCTTCTGTTTCTAGCCGATACTGCGTTATTTTACGTTATTTTTTATGTAGTAACGGTAACTGAGTTACTGAATATAAAAAAATAACGCGTTAGATTACTAGTTACCGCCAAAACTAACTTTGTAACGCGTTAGTCCCAACACTGCTCATGTGAAGCAAAAGGAAGGTCGTGTCAGAGCAATGACTGAGCCAGCACAACACCTGTGTAAAGGTGAATGGCAGAACAGTGCTGTGGAGTTTCTCACTCGGTGTCTCTTGCCGTTGCTGTGTTGAAAGTGATTGTTGTTGTGTAAAAGTGCCGTATTTTTCGGACTATAAGGCACACTTAAAGGGGAACATTATCATCAGACCTATGTAAGCGTCAATATATACCTTGATGTTGCAGAAAAAAGACCATATATTTTTTTAACCGATTTCCGAACTCTAAATGGGTGAATTTTGGCGAATTAAACGCCTTTCTATTATTCGCTCTTGGAGCGATGACGTCACAACGTGACGTCACATCGGGAAGTAATCCGCCATTTTCTCAAACACCGAGTCAAATCAGCTCTGTTATTTTCCGTTTTTTCGACTGTTTTCCGTACCTTGGAGACATCATGCCTCGTCGGTGTGTTGTCGGAGGGTGTAACAACACGAACAGGGACGGATTCAAGTTGCACCAGTGGCCCAAAGATGCGAAAGTGGCAAGAAATTGGACGTTTGTGCCGCACACTTTACCGACGAAAGCTATGCTACGACAGAGATGGCAAGAATGTGTGGATATCCTGCGACACTCAAAGCAGATGCATTTCCAACTGGACTGGCCAGATCAGCTTTCAGGAAAAGAGAGCGGATGAGGGTATGTCTACAGAATATATTAATTGATGAAAATTGGGCTGTCTGCACTCTCAAAGTGCATGTTGTTGCCAAATGTATTTCATATGCTGAAAACCTAGTTCATAGTTGTTAGTTTCCTTTAATGCCAAACAAACATATACCAATCGTTGGTTAATCGCCGAATTCGTCTCGCTTTCTCCCGTGTCGCTGGCTGTCGTGTCGTTTTCGTCGGTTTTGCTTGCATACGGTTCAAACCGATATGGCTCAATAGCTTCAGTTTCTTCTTCAATTTCGTTTTCGCTACCTGCCTCCACACTACAACAATCCGTTTCAATACATGCATAATCTGTTGAATCGCTTAAGTCGCTGAAATCCGAGTCTGAATCCGAGCTAATGTCGCTATAGCTTGCTGTTCTATCCGCCATGTTTGTTTGTATTGGCATCACTGTGTGACGTCACAGGAAAATGGACGGGTGTATATAACGATGGTTAAAATCAGGCACTTTGAAGCTTTTTTTAGGGATATTGCGTGATGGGTAAAATTTTGAAAAAAACTTCGAAAAATAAAATAAGCCACTGGGAACTGATTTTTAATGGTTTTAACCCTTCTGAAATTGTGATAATGTTCCCCTTTAATGCCGCAATAATATTTAAAGCACAATGAATCATCCCGGGAGTTATTTTTGTTTCGGCCTGAAAAGGCAATTAAAAAATAACATTAATACGGCCTGTTAGCAGGTTTTCTTAGCTCATGATTTGTTTCTGAAATGTTACTCGTACAACTGCATCAAAATGACTCATATTTGACACACGCAGCTATATTAATAAAACATCTTTTCAAAATAAAGCGCTTTGAAAGACGCAACTCCAACAACAAAAAGTCAGCTCTCCACCACTACAAACTAACACAATATTAATAATAAGAATTGCAATTATATAAAACGTAGTAGGTACGTGACTTACCCGGCGGGAATTCTAGTCATATGGTTATTATTTTGCGAAACGAGTTTGACCCAGCGGTAAATCGAGGCATGTGCATACTATATACCCGGCGGCAATTCAAGGAAATACGGTATGTCTGACTTGGTAGGATATGTACAGCGAGCAGAGAACATAGTGAGTTCAGATAGCATAAGAACAAGTATATACTTTAGAAATACATTTGATTATTTACATTTGGTTATTTACAATCCGGGGAGGTGGGATGTGGAAGGGGGAGGGTGTTAGTCAAGGGTTGAAGTTGCCTGGAGGTGTTTTAGTGCGGTTTTGAAGGAGGATAGAGATGCACTTTCTTTTACACCTGTTGGGAGTGCATTCCATATTGATGTGGCATAGAAAGAAAATTACGAGAGTTACGAAGCCGCTTTATTATGAAGCTGGCTGTGGCGCTGTCTTTCTGATGTCACTTCCTGTGTGGGCGCGGTCTTTCTGGTGTCACTTCCTCCCTGAACTCAGTTTGTAAACGATCAATGAGTCCATACAAAGCTAAGAGGCGGAGATTCAAGAAATACACGGCGCACTTACCCGTGTAAAAATTTGTCCGAGGAGGGAGACCTTGGTTTAGTGTGGCTGAAACGGGGCTCAGGCTAAATCATTATTCGTTTAAGGGGTTATCCGACTTAGTGTAGACATGGCTTAAGTAAGTACATTTTATTTATAAAGTGCTTTTCACAGATAACATCACAAAGCATAGGTGAAGTAAAACAACAATTAAATTAAAACAACAGGGGCAACGTCATACAGAGTGGATTAAAATGATAGTTAAAAGGTGCATGAACTAAAAGCTTTACGAAAAAGAGAAGTTTTCAGATGTTTCTTAAAAATGTCAACACAGTCAAGATCACGGAGGGACTGGTGCAAGTTGTTCCAGAGTCTGGGAGCTATAGCCTGGAATGCCAGGGTTTTAAAATGAGTCTTTGGGATCTTGGCCTGAAGACCCTGAAGAGTAGGGGCATAACAAGTCAGTGATGTATTGAAGGGGCCCGCCATGCAATACACAGAAAGTCAGGACTAAAACTTTAAACTGTATGCGGAATTTGACTGGAAGCCAATGAAGACTGGATAAAATGGGGGTGATATGGGCTGTTCTGGGTGCACCGGTCTAAAGTCTGGCAGCTGCATTCTGTACCGTCTGAAGTCTCTTTAGCGTTGACTTGTTGAAAAGAGTGAAGAGAGAATTGCAATAGTCAATACGAGATGAAATGAACGTGCCAATGATCATTTCCAGATCCCATTTTGACAGCACATTTCTCACTTTAGAAATATTTCTCAGATGATAAAAACAGATTTTGTTGAGTTGTCAGCAGTGACCCTTTAACTGATCAAACACAACTGTCAAAAGTGTAACAGCATGACCCGCTTCTCTTTTTACAATCTTTCGTCTATAAATATATGATCTTATTGTTTGTGCCCTGCCAGTGTTAAGTAACAGATAACAGTCCGTCAATCCATTTCTGGCCTCATTTAGGGTCTGGGGTGAGCTGGAGCCTATTCCAGCTGTTTTTGAAGATTGGTTGCCAGTCAGTCACATACTGTATAGACACATTCACACTGTGTTGCACTAAATTACATTTTTAAAGTCTGCAATTAGCTTGATATGCATGTTTTTTTAAATGTGGGAGAAAAGTACTCAGAGATAAACCAGGCAAGAACGCATAAGGCATGCAGACTCCGTAGAGCAGGGGTGTCAAACTGGTTTTCATTGAGGGCCACGTGGCAGTTGTAACAGCGAATAATGTATGCATTTGCCGATGGATTTTATTATTCATTATGTACATTGTTTTAAGTAGACTGTCGATTTTACAGTAAAATCTTTACCGGTACATTATTTTTTTTATTTTTATTTTTTACAACATTTTACGGTAAATGGAAAAACAGTATGACTGTTTTTTTGTGGGGGGTTTTACAGAAAAAGCTGGCAGCTTAGTTGCCAGAATTTGTGTTAAATTAACTTTGGTTTTTACATTATATTGTTAATGGAAAACGGTACAAGTTATTTTTTTACTCTGCCAGTTTTTCTACTGTCAAAACAAATGAACCGTCTTTCCATTTACAGTAATAGACCGTTAAAAACAACAACCCTAGATTTTACAGTCAAAAACTGGCAGCCCAGTCAACAGAATTTTAACGCAAAAAACAGTAGTAGTTTTTTTCAATTTACGGTGATATGCTGTAAAGAACAACGTAAAATATATTGTCATTTTGTATTATTTTGATGGGTAGTTTGCTGTAAAGTATTTTTATTTAGACAAACATGTTTGGAAATTAAAATAATATACTGTAATATTTGTTGCAATATTGGATACTGTTAAGGTTTAAAAATGTATGGAATTTCAAGCAGTACATATATTTTTTCTGTCAAAAGGGAAAAGATCTATTACATTAAGTGAGAAAATATGAAGTACTTTATTGACACGTATCATTTCCAGGTGTTTGCGGGCCAGATAAAATGATGTCGCGGGCCAGATCTGGCCCCCGGGCCTTGAATTTGACACCTGTGCCATAGAGATTCAAAACCTAAACCACAACACTGACCCTTTATTGCTTTTTGTACATGAAGTACAACTGTTTTCATTTTAAATTGCGAAAAAAAAAGCAAAATGTTGTGTTTTCCAGAACTTTATTTTTTCATGGAACATTTAGCCCACCGAGAGTTGCTTTGATTGATTGAAACTTTTATTAGTAGATTGCACAGTACAGTACATATTCCGTACAATTGACCACTAAATGGAAACACCCCAATAAGTTTTTCAACTTGTTTAAGTCGGGGTCCACGTTAATCAATTCATGGTACAAATATATACTATCTGCATAATACAGTCATCACACAAGTTAATCATCAGAGTATATACATTGAATTATTTACAATCCAGGGGGTGGTATGTGGAGGGGGTTGGGGGGGGGGGGAGTTAGGTTTGTTTGCTATCAGCACTTCAGTCATCAACAATTATATCTGAGAAATGGACATTGTAACAGTGTAGGTCTGACTTGGTAGGATATGTACAGCGAGCGGTGAACATAGTGAGCTCAGAAAGCATAAGAACAAGTATATACATTTGATTATTTACAATCCGGGGAGGTGGGATGTGGTGGGGGGGAAAAAGTAAACATCTACCACTAATAGCTATTATGTTTTCTTATTTAGTTTACTAAATGTGTGTCTTTTAGTTGTCTGATTGTTGATGCTTGCTCCCGCCGCCGCCCGCAATTGAGGTGTCCAGGTTAAGCCAAAGGGGGCTAATGTCCGTGTGTGCACATGAACATGTACGTTTGCGTGGAACTCACTGGATTAGGGGGCTAACGCTTCAATCCCATTACAAGCCACGCTCTTCTTCACCCAGTGCTAGTGGAATCGCGCCGGCGTGTTTGCAAAAAGATGAACAACCGCTAATTATTGCACAATGGTCAGTGATTTTAAAGGGGAACATTATCACCAGACCTATGTAAGCGTCAATATATACCTTGATGTTGCAGAAAAAAGACCATATATTTTTTTAACCGATTTCCGAACTCTAAATGGGTGAATTTTGGCGAATTAAACGCCATTTTCTCAAACACCGAGTCAAATCAGCTCTGTTATTTTCCGTTTTTTCGACTGTTTTCCGTACCTTGGAGACATCATGCCTCGTCGGTGTGTTGTCGGAGGGTGTAACAACACGAACAGGGACGGGTTCAAGTTGCACCAGCGGCCCAAAGATGCGAAAGTGGCAAGAAATTGGACGTTTGTTCCGCACACTTTACCGACGAAAGCTATGCTACGACAGAGATGGCAAGAATGTGTGGATATCCTGCGACACTCAAAGCAGATGCATTTCCAACGATAAAGTCAAAAGAAATCTGCCGCCAGACCCCCATTGAATCTGCCGGAGTGTGTGAGCAATTCAGGGACAAAGGACCTCGGTAGCACGGCAAGCAATGGCGGCAGTTTGTTCCCGCAGACGAGCGAGCTAAACCCCCTGGATGTCTTGGCTCACACCGTCCCTTATGCCACCGAAGATGATCAAGAGAAGAATATTGACCCTAGCTTCCCTGGCCTGCTGACATCAACTCCAAAACTGGACAGATCAGCTTTCAGGAAGAGAGCGCGGATGAGGGTATGTCTACAGAATATATTAATTGATGAAAATTGGGCTGTCTGCACTCTCAAAGTGCATGTTGTTGCCAAATGTATTTCATATGCTGTAAACCTAGTTCATAGTTGTTAGTTTCCTTTAATGCCAAACAAACACATACCAATCGTTGGGTAGAAGGCGATCGCCGAATTCGTCCTCGCTTTCTCCCGTGTCGCTGGCTGTCGTGTCGTTTTCGTTGGTTTCGCTTGCATACGGTTCAAACCGATATGGCTCAATAGCTTCAGTTTCTTCTTCAATTTCGTTTTCGCTACCTGCCTCCACACTACAACCATCCGTTTCAATACATGCGTAATCTGTTGAATCGCTTAAGCCGCTGAAATCCGAGTCTGAATCCGAGCTAATGTCGCTATAGCTTGCTGTTCTTTCCGCCATGTTTGTTTGTGTTGGCTTCACTATGTGACGTCACAGGAAAATGGACGGGTGTATATAACGATGGTTAAAATCAGGCACTTTGAAGCTTTTTTTAGGGATATTGCGTGATGGGTAAAATTTTGAAAAAAACTTTGAAAAATATAATAAGCCACTGGGAACTGATTTTTAATGGTTTTAACCCTTCTGAAATTGTGATAATGTTCCCCTTTAAGGTGACAAAAGGCAGTCTTGTTGCTCAAATGTGTACAATCACGGATGTCGTCTGGCAGGACTGAGTGAGTCATGCCGACTGGTCACAATCAGGTGAAACTATGAGACTTGTGGTGCGATCAGATGTTTGAGAATTGTGCCTTTTGACCTTTTTTTTTTTTTAAATCTTCTGCTTGACATTTTGAACACTTTGAGCTGTCATCAAAACATTGCCTCATTTTCTTTCTCATTTTTAAGGTGGCAGGAAGTTTACATTTCTATATTTTATAAATGGAGAGGTTGATATGTTCAATGTACTCTATGCCACATTTTGTACAAGCATGCTGGTGGATTCTGTTAATAATGTAAAAAAAATTTCAAATAATTTCCAGTGTTGGCACCAGTTTTAGTGTATTCGAGATCTTCCATAATTCCATGAAGTTTGAAATCAAACCAATGAGGCATGGCACAGAAGTTAACAATAAATCTGTAATCTTGCCTACTTCAAGACATGCTCCAAATTAATTTAGTCACATATTTTTCCTTAGTTACAGGTCACAGGTTTGCCTGAATAGCTTTGCGGAAGTCCGTAATTTTTACCCAGTTGTAGTTTATAAATTCCTTCTTTTTCTCTATTCTCTTGTTGTGAGGCAGACTGGCTTGTACATGCACATGCATGGTAAAAATCCTCTGCTGTTGCAATTTCCAATACAAAGTAGCATAACCTTTCTATCAGTAGACTTTATATGGAAGCTATAAAACATGGCTGACGGGGTGGAGACGCCTCTAGGAGGGGGCTTGACCTCTAGGAGGGCTTTTGTGTGTAAAAACGGCCTTCCACAAAATGGCGTGTCCTGAAGAGACTGTCAGAAAGCGGCTTGAAGATGGTCTGTAAAACACAATACATGCAAAATGTTGACCAAAGCACCAGCATTAAGTGTGATGTAGACCACAAGTAAGTGTTTTCAATGTAGAGGGAAAAAAATCATATCGCTTTTTAAAATTACTCAACACTTAGCCATTGTTGTCTGAATAGCTGCATTTTGATAAGTTTATGAAACTAAGCAAAAGCATAAATTATTGAACAATCAAGACAAAAATTTTTTAAGCTTTTCTACCTAAATGCCTCATGATCAACTGTATTACATCAGCTTTGCAAGGAGAGTCATGAGTCTTTCTTTCTTTAGTTTATTTGGAACATGAACACCCTTACAGCATGATACATCACACAATTTCATATCATTTCACTTTACATCATGTCCGAAAAGGAGTAGGAAGAAGCAAAGCTTATTTAATCCTACCTCTTTCCCCACTTCAGGGCGTTTACAAATACATAACTTCATTTACTGACTTTTTTTTATAGTAAAATGACATCCGTGAATGAGTAATACAACAGTTTTGTAATTAAGTCAGTCATTATTAACATACTGAGATGAAGAATATCTTATTTTCAATAAGGTTGAAAGTATTTCTCATAATTCTTCTTCTTAGTACTTTGTAAGCACTATTAATTTGAACAACCTCTTAAACTGGATCATATCAGTACAATGTTTAACTTCTTTACTTCATCCATTCCATCATTTAATTCCACATACTGATATGCTAAAGGTTCTAGGTGTTATATTTCTCCTCTTTAGTAGAGAAGAATTGTTGTACATTCTTTGGTAGCAGGTTATAGTTTGCTTTGTACAAAATTTTAGCTGTTTGCAATTTTACCAAATCATCAAACTTTAATATTTTTGACTCAATAAATAAAGTGTTTGTATGTTCTCTATATCCAACGTTATGTATCAGTCTAATTGATCTTTTTTGTAACACGGTTAACGAATGTAGCGCACATTTGTAGTTATTTCCCCACATTTCTGCACAATAACTCCGATATGTAACACTAGCGTGCAGTAGAGAATATGAAGTGATTTTTGGTCTAGAACATGTTTTGCTTCATTCATTATTGAAATGTTTTTTGCCACCTTTTGTATATTTTGTATATGAGATTTCCAGTTCATTTAATCATCTATTAATACTCCCAAAAATCAGTTTTTTTACCCTTTCAATGTCTACTCCGTCTATTTGTATTCATGTATGATGCTCTTTTCTACTGTTACCAAATAACATTATTTTAGTTTTACTGAGATTCAAAGTCTGTTTTTGTCAAACCATTTTTTAAATTTGTTAATTTCTTCTGTTATTATTTGTATTATCTTCTGTGTGTTCTCTCCTGAACAGAAAGTAGTTGTGTCGTCTGCAAATAAAACTAACTTTAAGTCCTTTGTAACTCTACAAATGTCGTTTATATAAAGATTAAACAATCTGCGTCTACACAGAAGGAAAAACAATCCACATTAGTCAGCTTCTTCTGACACTTCTTTTATGAAAGCAGAACAGAAATTAATAATATGAGAACAATATTAGAAACAAGAAGCATTTTGTGGTTGCATGATCTACAGTTGGAGCGCGAGTAGCCTGTGAGGTGCAAGAGAGCTTGCACGCTACACGCTCTGATGGTTGATGCCGATATGCAAAAGCGGAAGAGGGTTTCTTGGGCTTCCGCGGTAGCTCTCACACCGCTCACATTCATCTCTGATGTCGAATTCATAACATCCTGTTTGTCAGGATGTGGATCGAAGGGGAATGGTGGGGTGCGGGGGGGGGAGTGGCAGTGGGACAGCAGCAATTGTTTTCATTGTTCGGCGATAATCGCCGCCGAACTCCAAAGCCAGAACCAACACCTGCGAAAGCGGAATAGAGAAGTCTGAGCCACACAAAACATGGATGCAGCTCTGCACGCTTGACTCTTGTGCAGCCTCGCTCTTGTCGTAGTTCATGCTCGAGGCTGCACAAGCTTCTCATTGTTCCACCAATCTCCTCCTTCGACAGACAGCTGCGTGTTCCCTGTATGAACACTGAACACACAACAACTAGCCAGGAAATATCACTGTTTAGAATTCATCTAGTGTGAATGACAGCTATGCTCATTAGTGAAAAAGATAGTGTGTCGCTAACGATGATTGTTTACTCTGGTCTTGGGTTGAGATATGGCAGGAGCCACTGTAGCATTAATGTTTGGTGAACTGGTCACACGAAGGTCGTTTGCCTGTGCATGAGTGGGTGGGCTGTTGGGCCTAATTGATAGAAGACAATGTTAGGAATGCCAGATTAGTGTTTTATCTTTAATTTACTTCAACTTTACTTATCTTCCTCAGCACCTCCCCTTTTTTCGTTTGTTCTGGCCATGTCTCTCTGCTGGTTTGATTTGTTTGCAGCTCCTACTGCCTGTCTGTCTGCAGGGTACAAAAGCAGCCCAGTCCTGGTTGTGACCATACATGGGCATGTGTGGCACTGGATACCATGTATTCCACTCAGGTGGAAGGTCATCGCTCCAGGGCTTTTGCGTGACGTGCTCTTTTGATCATCTGCTACCTCACACATGAGTAGTGGTTTTGGTTCTTCTTGTAGCTTGCAAAGCCACTCCTTGTTTTCTCATCACACCGTCCTGCTTTCCTCTCTCTTCCCGCACTGAGCACACCCCAAGCATGGATTTCTTGGTGTGTTGACTCATTCATTAGACAGATAGACATACAGGAAGAGACACTCAGCTGTCTCCATCTTGACTGATAAATCATTGTTTGGTAATGTTTTGTCAGACGTCATCCCGGGCAGCTAAAACTGTAACTTATTTGTCACCCTCTCATATAAAATTCCCCTACTGTGCACAATTGTGACATTCTAAGGATGTTGTAACATCCTGAGAAGGTCTGTCCCTACAGCCTGTTTATGATCACCAAAATTAAAAAAAATCCGTCATCTCCCTTACTTGTCTGCTACAGTTTTGTACTACACACCCTGTTTCCATATGAGTTGGGAAATTGTGTTAGATGTAAATATAAACGGAATAGGGTTGTAGTTGCCCGGAGGTGTTCTTTTAGTGCGGTTTTGAAGGAGGATAGAGATGCACTTTCTTTTACACCTGTTGGGAGTGCATTCCATATTGATGTGGCATAGAAGGAGAATGAGTTTAGACCTTTGTTAGATCGGAATCTTGGTTTAACATGGTTAGTGGAGCTCCCCCTGGTGTTGTGGTTATGGCGGTCATTTACGTTATGGAAGTAGTTTGACATGTACTTCGGTATCAGGGAGATGTAGCGGATTTTATAGACTAGGCTCAGTGCAAGTTGTTTTACTCTGTCCTCCACCCTGAGCCAGCCCACTTTGGAGAAGTGGGTAGGAGTGAGGTGTGATCTGGGGTGGAGGTCTAGAAGTAACCTGACTAGCTTGTTCTGGGATGTTTGGAGTCTAGATTTGAGGGTTTTGGAGGTGCTAGGGTACCAGGAGGTGCATGCGTAATCAAAAAAGGGTTGAATGAGAGTTCCCGCCAGAATCTTCATGGTGCTTTTGTTGACCAGAGAGGAGATTCTGTAGAGAAATCTTGTTCGTTGGTTGACCTTTTTGATTACCTTGGTTGCCATTTTATCACAGGAAAGATTAGCCTCTAAAATGGAACCTAGGTAGGTGATGTTGATGTATATGATAGATGACATCTACTGTGTTGGACAAGTGCAGAGTTGGTGTCAATGTAAAAGGAGGATAAAGTGCACAATAGCGCTTCTTGGAGACAGGCATGGACAAACAAAGATAATAACCATTAAAGCTACAAACTCAAAAAATGCTGTGTTCCCTGTAATTAGTGCTGTGTGAAATAATCCATTTGATCCATAGTGGATCTATCTGGTTTTTCATTTTGCAATATTGATTCACAAGGTATAATATTGATTAAACCTCGGCAGCAGCAGTGTCACGTGGACTATGCTGACAACAAGCCGTCCAGGGCAAAACGTAAGAAAGTGAGGGACTGACTAGCATAATATTATCACCCGACTCCCAGCGGACCGTGAAGACAAGTAATAATGGAAGCCAGCTTAATTTTTGTTGGCAAAAATGCACGGCTTCAAGCGGCTTGTGCTCCAAGTGAACCACACTACGGAATGATTATCCAACCTACAAATCTGACTGAATCTGAATCCGTACAATTGATTATGTTTGTACAAAGAGTCTTGTAAAATCATCACTGAAGAAAGGATGGCTCGGTGATCTAATCGAAAAAAATTTAAAACTTGACTCAAATCTTGTAACCAAAGACAAACTGCATTATTTTGATTATTTTTTCCCTCCTTTTTGATTGTCTCTCTACTAATGCACCATCACCTTGGAATACAGTACAGATTGTGTTGTTACATGTAGGAAGCCAGGTGTCGCAAAATATGACGGCTACCAGAAACCCAGCAGGAAAGTAACTCTATCCTAAAACTGAATCACTCGTTCAACAGTACAACGCGAGCAGCTTGAACCCCGTAAGAATTTTTTGTTTGGTCAAAATAAGTATGACATTGATCAAATAGTAGAGGAGGAGTTGAATGGAATAATTGTGCATTGGTTGAAATTTAGGTAAAGGGTTCAATTAGTTTTTTGCCCTACACAAGAGGTACTGTACTTTTGTCTACATACTCCATCACCCTGCACGCAGCACTGTTGTCTTGTGCGCCTACAAACCAGCCTTCATAATAAAATTGCTAGCCTGTGCGTTACATCTTGTCTGACTATGAGAAGAATATCTCAAATTTACTGTTATTAGTTACAGAAACAATATCGTAATGCAATTTGTAGTGATGGAGTGTTGCAGTGAAAGTACGTTTTCACTTGCAATTCATTTTTTATTTCAAAACTGTACTTTTAGGACTTAAAGTTTAAACTGTCCAATGTTTAAAAACCCTACTACAGTTGTTTTTTTGTTTTGTTTTTTACAGACTTGAAACATTTTTAATATTTGAGTGCAAATCTAATCTCGATGAATAGGTTTAGAACCATATGAATTTAAATCTAATCGATTTGGGGAATTGGCCGTAATGATGACAGTGTTTCCCACAGGGCAGGCATCTATTTGTGGTGGTGTGGTCAGGAGGCGGGGGGTTGCAGCGGCAGCGGCGATGACCAAGAAGAACGCGTAGTTGGAATATAATTACAACACTTTATGTACATATTTATATACAGATTTGAACAATTACCGTATTTTCCGCACCATAAGGCGCCCTGGGTTAAAAGCCGCGCCTTCAATGAACGGCATATTTCAAAACTTTGTCCACCTATAAGCCGCCCGGTGTTGTAAGCCGCATCTAACTGCGCTAAAGGAATGTCAAAAAAACAGTCAGATAGGTCAGTCAAACTTTAATAATATATTAAAAACCAGCGTTCTAACAACTCTGTTCACTCCCAAAATGTACGCAAATGTGCAATCACAAACATACGTATATCAACATGGACAGAGCTGCGTGAAAAAAGCCACCCGGCCTCTTCGCGTAAACTTAAACTTACCTTAACCACTCGCTCATCTTTTCTTCATCCATCCCTTCGAGTTAGCTTTTATGATGACGCCGGCTGGAAAGGTCTCTTTTGGCAAGGTCTTCCTTTTGAATATCACCATGGGTGGAAGTTTCTGGCCATTAGCATGGCAAGCTAGAACCACAGTGAAGGATGACTTCTCATTCCCTGTGGTGCGAATATTCACCGTACGTGCTCCCGTTGTATCCACAGTGCGGTTCACAGGAATATCAGTTGCTGTGAAATAGTAATCCGTGTGCGGATGGAGAGATTGCGTCTTTTCATGAACCGGATCCCTGACGCTTAGTAGGAGCCATTTTGTGGTCTTTACAGATGTAAACACACAAAGGAAATGAAACGTACGGTATATCCGCGCGCTTTTTCTTCTTCTACGCGGGCGGGTGGTTGCTTACAGTAGAAGAAGAAGCGCTTCCTGTTCTATGGGGGCGGGTGCTTACCTTGGCGGTTGCTTGCGTAGAAGAAGAAGCGCTTCCTGTTCTACCGGGAAAAAAGATGGCGGCTGTTTACCGAAGTTGCGAGATCGAAACTTTATGAAAATGAATCGTAATATTAATCCATATATAAAGCGCACCGGGTTAAAAGCCGCACTGTCAGCTTTTGAGTAAATTTGTGGTTTTTAGGTGCGGCTAATAGTGCGGAAAATACGGTAGTTATTCACTGAAATATATTTATTAATTGTGGTTCTTACAAAAAATATATCTTATAAAATATAAAAGCTAAAATGTCTCTTAAAGCTCTGCCCCTTTAATTAGTGCATACTAAATAATTTAACTTTAGCCTACTACTACAACCATATTATTTACCAGCAACATAAAGTGAAACAGAGGCAGAGGTGTCCTGCCACAGTCAGTCAACCTCCTCCTCCTCCTGCTGCTGCTGACCAGGTGGCACTGGAGCTAGTCGCTCTGTTTTGTCGTGGTCCTCTCTATAAGGCACATAAGAATATAAATTAGGACCCTTTTCATGAGAAAAGTGCATTTCTGATCTGACCCCGCTTTATTTTTCAGTGTTTGCTGAGTCTCACCTGTTCCCTCCGCCCTAATTTTTCTACTTGCCCGACTTCTCAAATCTACTTGCCCCAATATTTTTACTTGTCCTGCCTAGGTTTTTTTCTGGCTGTGTAGTGCTCATGGCTTATATCTTACTAAAATTCTTCCCGTTGACTATTTACAACACTACACAGTATTTATTATTATTATTTATAGTTACATTTAAATGGCATTGCATACATGTAAAATTAAATGCTATTTCACATTATTTGACCAGTAGCAGTTACACCCATCTGAACAGGTCAGCCACCTGTTTAAAGGCCGATCACAGTTGAAATCTTGAAATGAAGGGCCTTTAATGGCCAAAACATTAACCTGGACAACATTTTAACGGCTGGTTGGCTCAGATTTTATGCTTTTCATTGCATTCACATGCTGCAGTGGACAGTGGACATTTTAGCTTGAGTATTAATGTAGTATCTGAAGCACCGTCTCCACGTGTGTTTATTGACAACAGCGTTATAACCTGGACACGTTAGCTCGTCGGTATGAAGCAGCGTCAGGCTGCTCACCGTCAGTGAAACGCTCGGTGAAGTCGCGGATTAACGTTAAATATATGACGAGCCGCGAGCGATGCAGCTATAACCTATCTACTTATAACCTATATTACCCTCGTATTTTGGTCTGTCCGTCTTCGTCTTCTTCGTCTTCTTCTTCTTCTTGCCCACCAGGTGAATTAAGTGCTATTGGCGGAGTTACAATGCATAGTAGGCTACCGCCACCTACTGCACCGGAGTTGTAACTACAAGGTAAATTCACAGACAGAGTCCCATTGCTTTTATGAGCGGTCGAGCGAGTCAAAAGCCGAAAAATCCATTTGTGGCGGACGTAATTCTTTCGTGGCGGGCCGCCACAAATAAATGAATGTGTGGGAAACACTGGATGATATCCAGTTGGACTGGTGGCGTCACGTTCACACCCCAACACTGTTTTACATGACAATGAATAATCATGATTTCAATTTTGATAAAAATAATCATATTATTTTGCCCGTAATCGTGCAGTCCTATGTATAAGATTAGACCTCATATATTAACACTATTTGTATCCGTACGGACAAAAAGTGCAGTTACGTCTTATGTCCGTAAGACGTAGGTGACTGGTGGTTAGAGTGTCTGCCCTGAGATGGGTAGGTTGTGAGTTCAAACCCCGGCCGAGTCATACCAAAGACTATAAAAATGGGAGCCATTGACTCCCTGCTTGGCACTCAGCATCAAGGGTTGGAATTGGGGGTTAAATCACCAAAAATGATTCCCGGGCGTGGCACCGCTGCTGCACACTGCTCCCCTCACCTCCCAGGGGGTGAACAAGGGGATGGGTCAAATGCAGAGGACTAATTTCACCACACCTAGTGTGTGCGTGTGACAATCATTGGTACTTTAACTTTAACTTAACTTTAATACGGTGCCATCTTGCAAATTTTTCAGTTATTTTTATTTATTTATAGTATTATTTTGTTTCTGGCATATTACTTTGTTTATAATGCTTGTGTTGCTTTCATATGCACATTCAACTTTCTACTGGATATATACATTTTGAATGTGTTTTTGAAAATTTTGAGCACATTTAAAATTACCGCGATAACAATGATCATTTTGGTCACAATAACTGAGTGCAAATCAAATCTCGATGAATATGTTTAGAACCTTTTGAATTTAAATCTAATGGATTTGGGAAATTGGCCATAATGATGATACCCAGTTCTACCAGTTGGACTTATACGTTGTCCAAATAGTAATCCTAACCAATGGTTTAACGCACTTCTTGTACATAATTGTGGGATCCCTGAGATTAATGAAAAATGTAATAATGTGTGACCTTTTATTACTCATAGTTGCATTTAAACCTTTTAACACGCCACCTGTCATGCACTCGGACACCTGCTGCCTGGAATGTAATACGAAGCCTCTGTTTGTTGCCTAAATCATTCTGGCTTTACAGTTACCCATGTGTCCCTGTGCGTGTTGGCAAGACAGAGACCCATTGAATATACAAACCCCCTCCTTCCTTCCTTGCTACCTTGTCAAACCAGTCATGCAGGTGTTGGCTGAGCCACAGCTAAGTGGATTCACCTTGTGGAGAGCAGCTGACCAACCTCCTGAGGGTGAATCAGTTCGCTGATAACGGGGTCTGAGCCTCCGTTTGTTGGGCTGTTCTAACAGACTGTCTTGTCACTGAGAGCTCAGGCGAGATAACAACAGCTAGGTCGAGGGATTGTTGAACATTAGGTTGGTCTCCTTTAGAGCAAACACATCCCCCGCTGACACTAGTTTGGCGTTTTCACCGCTTTTCAAACAGCCCTATCCTTTGCTGAAACACTTCTTTGTTTTTTTCCCTCCCTCTCTCTCTCTCTGAGCAGTCCTTTTCTCCCTCCTGTTTCTGGGCTTGGTGCTTCATTGACCTTCTACCAATGAACAACTAGAGCTTGACCCCTGACCTTGGCGTGATCTCTCACCTCTTCTATCAAACCACGCCCACAGGTGTGTATTTCTGTATTCCTGGGTGGGGAGCTTTAACTCTTTGATTGGAAAGGACCTCTATAATACTTTTATACCAGCACCACTATAAAATGCACAGACCTAAACAAATATATATGTTGTAGAAATTGTACATGCCAAAAGTTAGGACACACCTTCTCATTCAATGTGTTATCTTTATTTTCATGACTATTTACATTGTAGATTGTCACTGAAGGCATCAAAACTATGAATGAACACGTGGAGTTATGTACTTGATTACACTCTGATTACACACTCTTGGCATTCTCTTAATGAGCTTCAAGCACACCTGTGAAGTTAAAACCATTTCAGGTGACTACCTCTTGAAGCTCATCAGGAGAATGCCAAGAGTGTGCGAAAAAGTAATCCGAGCAAAGGGTGGCTATTTTGAAGAAACTAGAATATAAAACATATTTTCAGTTATTTCACTTTTTTTTGTTAAAGGGGAACATTATCACAATTTCAGAAGGGTTAAAACCATTAAAAATCAGTTCCCAGTGGCTTATTTTATTTTTCGAAGTTTTTTTCAAAATTTTACCCATCACGCAATATCCCTAAAAAAAAAGCTTCAAAGTGCCTGATTTTAACCATCGTTATATACACCCGTCCATTTTCCTGTGACGTCACATAGTGAAGCCAACACAAACAAACATGGCGGATAGAACAGCAAGCTATAGCGACATTAGCTCGGATTCAGACTCTGATTTCAGCGGCTTAAGCGATTCAACAGATTACGCATGTATTGAAACGGATGGTTGTAGTGTGGAGGCAGGTAGCGAAAACGAAATTGGAGAAGAAACTGAAGCTATTGAGCCATATCGGTTTGAACCGTATGCAAGCGAAAACGACACGACAGCCAGCGACACGGGAGAAAGCGAGGACGAATTTGGCGATCGCCTTCTAACCAACGATTGGTTTGTGATTGTTTGGCATTAAAGGAAACTAACAACTATGAACTAGGTTTACAGCATATGAAATACATTTGGCAACAACATGCACTTTGAGAGTGCAGACAGCCCAATTTTCATCAATTAATATATTCTGTAGACATACCCTCATCCGCTCTCTTTTCCTGAAAGCTGATCTGTCCAGTTTTGGAGTTGATGTCAGCAGGCCAAGGAAGCTAGGGTCGATATTCTTCTCTTGATCATCTTCGGTGGCATAAGGGACGGTGTGAGCCAAGACATCCAGGGGGTTTAGCTCGCTCGTCTGCGGGAACAAACTGCCGCCATTGCTTGCCGTGCTACCGAGGTCCTTTGTCCCTGAATTGCTCACACACTCCGGCAGATTCAATGGGGGTCTGGCGGCAGATTTCTTTGACTTTATCGTTGGAAATGCATCTGCTTTGAGTGTCGCAGGATATCCACACATTCTTGCCATCTCTGTCGTAGCATAGCTTTCGTCGGTAAAGTGTGCGGAACAAACGTCAAATTTCTTGCCACTTTCGCATCTTTGGGCCACTGGTACAACTTGAATCCGTCCCTGTTCGTGTTGTTATACCCTCCGACAACACACCGACGAGGCATGATGTCTCCAAGGTACGGAAATAGAAAGGCGTTTAATTCGCCAAAATTCACCCATTTAGAGTTCGGAAATCGGTTAAAAAATATATGGTCTTTTTTCTGCAACATCAAGGTATATATTGACGCTTACATAGGTCTGGTGATAATGTTCCCCTTTAAGTACATAACTCCACATGTGTTCATTCATAGTTGTGATGTGACAATGTAAATAGTCATGAAAATAAAGAAAACTCATTGAATGAGAAGAAGGTGTGTCCAAACTTTTGGCCTGTGTACTGTATGCAACTTAATTTTGCAGAAAACATTTTTTTTCAGTAGTGTTTGAAAATGCAACAATGGCATGTTGGCCCCAAACATTGTTGTTTGATGTTGTCAAAGCTCCCCTATCATGTGTCCTGTGGCAAAAGCAGGGTAAATGTAGATTTAAAAAAAAAATTTAATCTCATTTATTTGTGTCATACTTCTTAGCCTGTTGCTTTTTTGTCGGTCAATTCCCAAATAGTAAGACAGAAATAAGCCGTATGTACTTTTGGAACCTTAAAATCTTGGTCCTTGAGATTTTATGTGTAACGTATAACGCCCCCCCTTCTCCCCCTGGGGGCCGTGTAGTGTGTATGGAGCAGTGTGAGAGCGCAGCAGCTCTGCTGGAGTCGGTAAGGGAGCAGGAGGTGCAGTTTGAACAGCTGACTCGGGCGTTGGAAGATGAGAGGAGGAGAGTGGGCCTCCCTGCCACCAGCCCTTCAACGCTGGGTCGCTCCCTCCCTCACACACAGGTAACGCCAGCAAAATCACAAAACGCCTAGTCCAGAGCCTCCCATGGACTTTTTTTTTTTTTTTTTGCCTGAACATTTACATGGATCATACTGTCATTGAAATCATCGCCTTTCAGTCATCAGTAAACCTGCTCCCATCTCCGCCCCGCCTTCACTCCACCAGTGCTCCATATGTTTGTCAGTCTGCATTTGCACTACATTGCTATCTCTGAAAATGTATTGCACATATAAAGTTAACATCATCATGCTTGAGGTTGTATCATGCTTGAGGTTGTCACAATACTCCTCATCATCACACTTTTGTCAGCATGCCTTCGCTGCCACTCACCAAATGCACACATCTATTCAACCCCTGATATGGAATCTCAGTTATTTTCCTCTTCCTGTTCCAGCATGCTGTGGAATGCAGCCATCTGTCATGGCTGTCGCATACGCTTTGTCTTCAATTCAACATTATTGTGTTTTGTTGAAAGCTAAATGCATGTGAGTTTATGGTGCATATTGATTGACATCAAGCTCTGTAAATTGGTATAGCCAGTGTTTTATATCATGATTTGCCCCCGTCTTAAAACTTCTGTCAGAAAGCTAAAACCAAACCAATGTAGGTCGATCTAAGCTATTTAAAGAAAACATTGACATCTTAGTAGGGGTGTAACGGTACACAAAAATTTCGGTCCGGTACGTATCTCAGTTTAGAGGTCACGGTTCGGTTCATTTTCGGTACAGTAAGAAAACAATAAAATATAAATTTTTTGGTTATTTACCAAATTTGTAAACAATGGCATAACACATACCTGCCAACTACTCCGGTTTTCCCGTAATTAGTACGGTTTTCATCAACCTATTCCGGGTTACGGTTGCAGTGATAAAAAATACAGGTTTTCATTCATTAAAATTTTTTTTTTAAGTTTTATTCACGAAATCGCGTAACAACAATGACAATCGACACTGCTTTCCGTAACTTCCTATCGAGCCATACCGAATGCCATGCGCGAGGCTATTTATAGCACCGCTGCCAAGCACGAGGCCATTGTTTCCAAACGAGCGAACGATCATGGAATCAGCCGGAGAAAAATCGCATACGAGTCTTAAACCGAAAAGAAAACTGCAGTCATTCCGTGAAGAATATTCAAAAGCCTATCCGGGAATAATTATCCGTTCCAAAAAGGGTGAAAACAATGCGAATTGCACCTTGTGCAGACAAGACTTTTCGATCGGACACGGAGGAATTAGCGATGTAAAAGACCACGTTGGGACAAAAAAACACAAGTCTAATGCCGTTGCTAGCGATACAAGTGGAAAACTTTCAACGTTTTTCGTCGCCCAAACAGATGCTTTGGATGTGATAAATGCCGAAGTTTTATTTACGGAGGCAATAATTGAGCAAACAAAAAGGTAATGACACCAATGTTATCTATTGGAATTGTTTAGTACTGTTATACTGTTAAAAGTGTTTATACTATTTATGCTTTCAAGTCCAAGTTGAAGAAATCTTGTTAAATGTTGACAGCATAACTACCAAAATACAGAAGTATGTCCTTAATACTTTTGCAGTGCTATTTCTGTTGAAAAGTTAAAATGATTACATTAGAGATGTGATGTGCCACTTTTCAAGTGTCTGATGGCTTAAATTAATTTTCATTAATTTTTCATATTTTGAGTTCTTTTGAAAGGCTTACAAAAAAACTACGTTTGAATTGTAATTCCATGCTATTGACAGGACTATTAATTTTAATGAAGTTAGCTTACCATGTTTACAGTATGATAATTGTGATAGAAATGTGAATTTTAGGCACAGAATATTTTTTACAATTGAACAAGGCAGTAGATTATACAAGCTTGGACAGAAAGTTAATGACACCAATTTTTTTTTAAATGGAATTGTTTAGTACTGTTTTACCATTTGTTTACTGTAAAAAGTGTTTATACTGTTTATACTTTCAATTAACAAATTGAAGTCTTGTGAAAGGTTGACAGGATAACTGGCATTAACTGTCAAAATAATTTCAAACTATTGAAGTTAGTTTACAGATTAAACATGTCAGTCAACCCATATGATTTTTGCTGTAATATTTTTGTTTTGAAAAGTCACTGTGACTGATAGAAAAGTGATGGTTTTAGCAACATTTTAACCTGTCTGAATGCTAATAATCATTTTGCGTCGGGGGGCGAAGTGAACCCCCCACCAGGACTTTGTCCTGGACCTACCGGGGCCTGCGGCCCCTGTACCCTGGCTACTAGGTTTTTCTGATTTCAAAAGTTGGCAGGTATGCATAACATACATATACACGCAGGGTCCATTGCCAGGGTTAATGTGGTCAACATATATAAAATAAAAACTAAATAAAGTAAGGCTCAGAATGGTTTCTTAACAAAACCTTTCAACATATAAAGTGCTTTTTTTGATTGATTGATTGAGACTTTTATTAGTAGATTGCACAGTACAGTACATATTCCGTACAATTGACCACTAAATGGTAACACCCCAATAAGTTTTTCAACTTGTTTAAGTCGGGGTCCACATTAATCAACATTAAACTGCCTCAAGTTGTTGCTCAGATTAAATAAAATGACAAAACTTTTCTTTTACATATAAAAAGTGCAACATTGAACAGTTTCAAGTCAACTCAGCCTTTAGATTAACTTTTCTTTTCCCCCCCAGCCTGGCTAACTTGGCAGTAAGAGGACATATGGGCTTACTGTTCTTCCACCATAGAAGTGGGTCAAAATCTAGTTTCTAATGCAATATGGACTTAAATCTGCTGCTATAAAAACATTTGTTATTGCTTTAGCCCTGCCTGACTCGCCGAGGAGAGGCTGCTTGAATGCGGTGGTGACACTTCAAATGGGTTAGCATGTTTGAAGTGTTGTCAGAAGCAGCTGCTGAACAATGTCGGCAAACCTCCGTCCTCCATTGTTGTAACGCGCAGCCAAAGTGTTCCCAAACGGGAGATCTTAACGAGGCGGGAGGGTCTTCCAGCTCTGGCTTTTACATGTTGTCGTAGCCCGGTCGCTGCTAGCATGCCGTGTGTTGTGCCTCGGTGTGCATTGTTTACACAGCGTGCGGTACGCTACTTAATATGTCCGTGTGGAAACTCGTTCGGTACACGTCCGAACCGTACTGAAACGGTTCAATACAAATACACGTACAGTTACACCCCTAGTAAATTGGTATAGCCCAGGGGTCGGCAACCTTTACCAGTCAAAGAGCCATTTTGACCAGTTTCACAAATTATAGAAAACAATGGGAGCCGCAAAATTTTTTAGAAATTTTAAATGAAATAACACTGCATACGAAGTTTTTTTTTTTGCTTTGTGCTATGTATAACCAGGGGTCTCAGACACGCTGCCCACACCTTTTATGTGGAATTTGAAAGCTGGTGCGGCACGCGGGTTGTAATTGAATGGCGCTTGTCAGCGTCATGCGTGCCGTGATGGTACAGCATATAGAACCCACTACAGTCAGTGTGCCTGATCAGCCACGCATTGTACGGGGCTTTCGCTTTGCTCACGTAAGTTACAGCTAGGCATACTTGGTCAACAACCACACAGCTCACACTGACGGTGGCGGTATAAAAAAACAACTTTAACACTCTTACTAATAATGCGCCACACTGTGAACCCACACCAAACAAGAATGACAAACAAATTTCGGGAGAACATCTGCACCGTAACACAACATAAACACAACAGGACAAATACCCAGAATCCCATGCAGCCCTAACTTTTCCGGGATGCATTATACACCCCCGCTACCAAACCCCGCCCACCTCAACCGACTCACAGGGGGGGGGGAGGGATGTGTGAGGGAGCAGGGTTGGGGTGGGGGCGGGGTTTGGTGGTAGCAGGGGTGTATAATGTAGCCCGGAAGAGTCAGGGCTGCATGGGATTCTGGGTATTTGTTCTGTTGTGTTTATGTTGTGTTAAGGTGCACATGTTCTCCCGAAATGTGTTTGTCATTCTTGTTTGGTTTTGGTTCAAAGTGTGGCGCATTATTAGTAAGAGTGTTAAAGTTGTTTTATATGACCACTGTCAGTGTAACCTGTGTGGCTGTTGACCAAGTATGCCTTGCTGTCACGTACGTGTGCAAGCAAAAGATGTATATTGTATAACAAGTGTTGGGCTGGCACTCTGTTAATACAGATTGTAGAGGGCGCCAAATGTTGTATCATCATGGCACGCCCTTATTATAGTCTTACGGGTGAAAATCGGTGAATATTAATCCCGGGAGTTTTCTGCGAGAGGCACTAAAATCCGGAAGTCTCACAGGACAATTGGGGGGTTCAGCAAGTAAGCTGCTGAGCCGCATCAGAGTGATCAAAGAGCCGCATGCGGCTCCGGAGCCGCGGGTTGCCGACCCCTGGTATAGCCAGTGTTTTATATCATGCTTTGCCCCCGTCTTAAAACTTCTGTCAGAAAGCTAAAACCAATCCAATGTAGGTCGATCTACTAAGCTATTTAAAGAAAACATTGATATCTTAGTGTTTTATTTGACATAGCAAATATAGCTTTTTAATAAACATTTTTTACAAACATGCAGAGGACCAATAGCTGTGGTCCCCGACCTGGCTAATATGTTTGGGTTGACATTTTTAAAGATAGCTTGTAGTTGTGTTAGTGGCGTTCCTTCTCAACAAGTGTAGTTCATGTCTGGAAACGACATATGTTCACCAAACTCCAGTTACTGTCCATGTTGTCTTTGCCTGTAGGCTGTTAATGATCAGTGTATCTTGTGTCATTGTGCCTTTGGATCATGCTGTTCAGGCATCTCTTGGCAGCGGAGACTGAACGTTATTTTAAATTCTACGTGTAAATATTTGTCTTCCTTTTGGGCTCACTTGACATTCATTAGAATGTTTTGACTGTGAGAAACCTTGGACAGGCTTGATTAGTGTCGCCCAAGTGTATTTTATTTCCAGCGAGAATAACAATCGTGCCTTGCATCCGAATACTGCTCTAAAAATTCAGCGAGTTGATGAAGATGTTATGGGAAGAACTCGCTTCCAGGGAAAGCTGCCCTTCTCGTACAACCTGCACTTCCCATTTTCAAAGAAAAAAAATACCCCTTTGCTATTACAGTGCAACTGTTTCCATAGAAGAGGCTTGGAAATACGAAAGCTGCATGCTTACACAGTAACTGAGGCTGTTGTGTTGCATCAAGCCGAGTGTTAGTCAGGGTTAATAAAGTCTATACAAGATGACAGACATTGATTATGTAACCGATTTTCAAGGGAGGCCGTGGAGGAAATAGGGTGTAAAAGATGCACGGCTGCATTCCAAAATGTCCTCCCTCATGCCTTGCAGTGATTCACAGACCATAAACACTTAGGCATGGGTGAACGAGCTTATTCTTATTGTTTCATAAGAGACTAGACTGTCAGAAAGAGCCATAACCTCACATTTAATGCTGTTTCAGTAAATATGCAGTTGGTTGTTCACCAATTTACACTCATCTCTCTTGTCACATTCCAGAACGGGCGTTTAGGGGATGCAGACATAGAACGACTGAAATTGACAGACTCCTACCTTAACGGCACACAGGTACTTGTTTTTAAGAGTAATTTGACAACTTGTTCAATCATTTAGTTGGTGAATATTTGCATTCATACACATTGTCTGTCTGCTATAGTACAGGATGGTGGACCCAGCACACAGCACTCTAGATGAGAGCTACACACCAGAGGATGACTCCCATGAAGCACACTCAGTTTTTTCTGAAGAAGGAACCACACGACGGCCGGACAATGGGGTGGGTTATGTGTGCCATTCTCAAGAAAAATTTCACCTGAAGACGACCGTTGTTCAAATGTTGTGATCCGGATTTTTACATATTGACATTAAACCTAGAGCGCTAACATAATTGTCTAAATCTCTTCCACAGCTGAAGAAGCCAATCTCACGCACAGTCATGCCGACAGACTCCATGTCCATTGACGGCGGCATGTCTATGGGTGGCTACAGCGCCACACTGGACCGTCCATATAGGCACATGGGAGGAGGAGACTACCCCACTGCCACGGTGCCCAGAAACTACCACTACAGCCCTGTAGGGGCTTACGATGACTACAGGGCAGGACCACCATCAGAGGCATACACAAGCTTAAGCCGGGGCTCACACATGGATGAACGCTACAGGTACCACTTTTCTTAGTACAGAGAAGGAGTTTTCAAAGTGTGAGGTTTCAGACTATTCAGGGATTGGGAGAGCAGCTGGATAGAAAATAATGATAATAATAATAGATTTTATTTGTAAAAAGCACTTTACATTGAGTAAACAACCTCAAAGTGCTACAGTGTATTAAAAAATAAATACATTAATAAATAAATTAAAACTAGAACAGCCAAATAGCTAAAACTAGTATGCATATATCTAAAAAAAAAAGAGGCTTTTTTTTAAAAAGAAGGGTTTTTAAGCCTTTTTTAAAAGCATCCACAGTCTGTGCTGCCCTCAGGTGGTCAGGGAGAGCGTTCCACAGACTGGGAGTGGCGGAGCAGAAAGCCCGGTCTCCCATTGTTCGTAGCTTTGTCCTCGGAGGTTGGAGGAGGTTAGCCTGTCCAGAAGAAAAATGTCTTTCAAACCTGTTTTGCTAGCTTTATTATTTTTTTTTTAGCTAGCGCAGTAAGTTCCTCTTTAAGACCAAAGCAAAATACAACAAATGCAGTAATGAAATGTGGGCAAAAAACTCATTTCCCCACTGCAATGTTTGTTCATGTCATGGAAACGGTCACTTTTGTTGCCAGGAAGTCTGAGTCAAAGTAAGTTTGAGGGAGTCAGACAACTTGTTTCTATTGGTACACTGCAAAAAGTCAGTGTTCAAAAACAAGAGAAAAAAAATACAAAAATTATGGGTATTTTACCTGAACTAAGGAACATTATCTGTCAATAGAACAAGAAAATTCGGCTTGTCAAGACTTTCCAAAACAAGTAAAATCAGCTAACCTCAATGAACCCAAAAATACCTTAAAATAAGTATATTCTCACTAATAACAAGTGCACTTTTCTTGGTAGAAAAAACAAATATGAGACTATTTTTCTCAATATGTTGAAAAATATTCTTTAATTAAGTAAATGCTAGTGCCATTATCTTGACATAATGATATGCGCTCGGCATCATGATTTTTTTTTTCATGCTTGAAGTAGGAAATTATTACTTTAAAAAAGTAGTTTTATACTTGTGAGTGTTGATGACACAGCTTTGCATCAGTTGATATTCTAGTTTCAAGCATGTTTTACTCAATATAGGTCATAAAATCTCAGCAACAAGCTGTAATATCTTACTGAGATCATTTAGGACCAAAACCCTTAAAACAAGTAAAACACTCTATAACATAAAATCTGCTTAGTGAGAAGAATTATCTTATCAGACAGAAAATAAGCAAATATCACCCTTATCTGAGATATTTAATCTTACTTAGATTTCAGTTTTTGCAGTGTAGCATTGATGTATTGTGAAGATACTCTTTAAGTCAAGTGTGAAGAAGCATAACATGAATCAAAACTTCAATTCAACAGTAAAAAGATCACACAAAATTGTATTCCTTAGTATTTAGAATCCAAACATTGCCATATTGTGTCTTTCTATAGGCCAGTTGATGGCTACAGAACTCTGGATTCTGGTTATCGGGCCCCAAGCCGCCAGCAGATGGACCCCTATGCGGCACAGCCCCAGGTGGGCAGGGGAATGAGGGCCATGGGCTCTGCAATGGAGATGCGATACAACCATGGTCATTACGGTCTGGAAGATGACCAGCGCAGTGTGGGATATGACGACTACGGCATGGGGCCTCCACCCATGCACCCCGGCGGTTATGGCACCATGCCACGGCTGGGACATGGCCCTGGTGGTATGGATAGACGACGACTCAGGTAAAACATTGAAGCCAATGCAGCACGGACACACGTTTTGTTTTCACACAGAACATAAACATTTGCCTCCTTGTGATACAGAAGTTGTGAAGATACTCTGGATAGTGATATGGGGGGAGTTGACCCATATACATGGGTTGTTCCCATGACCATGGAGCGAGGAAGCATGGCTTCATTAGACAGCACCCTAAGGAAAGGTCCTCCTGCCTCATGGCGACAACCAGAGCTGCCTGAGGTGATTGCCATGTTGAACTACCGCTTGGATCCTGTCAAAACCAACGCAGCTGCCTTCCTCCAGCATCTCACGTTCAAAAATGACAAGGTGAAAGGTCATAATCATTCAGTCGTTTTCCTCGATTTTACGGTGCTAATGTAATGTTCATTATGCGCAGGTTAAATCAGAGGTGCGCCGCCTAAAGGGTATACCCGCCTTAGTGTCGCTGCTGGACCACCCCAGCAAAGACGTGCACCACTCGGCCTGCGGGGCACTAAAGAATATCTCATATGGACGAGACCAAGACAACAAGATTGCCATCAAGAACTGTGATGGTGTGCCAGCTCTTATTCGATTGCTGAGGAAGACCCGTGACCAGGACCTCACGGACACTATCACCGGTACTTGTCACCATGCTTTTCTCACGTGATGTGTGAACATTTTAGTATGCATAATTATGTGATCCTTTTCCCAGAACTTAATTAGTTTCCAGATAGGAACCTTTATTTATCACTCTTTATACTATTTCCCCGATATGTTTTTTTCATCGATTTATAGCAGGATTACGTTCTGGACACCCCTGCCCGGGGTCGGTGAAATTTTGCATGTTATTCAGGATTGTTTATTATTTTATACAAATTTAACGTCATTATAACCACTCTACACAGCTTGCACACACATATACAGTACAGGCCAGAAGTTTGAACACACCTTCTCATTCAATGCGTATTCTTCATTTTCATGACTATTTACATTGTAGATTGTCACAACAAAGCTATGAATGAACACATGTGGAGTTATGTAATTAACAAATAAAGGTGAAATAACTGAAAATGTGTTTTATATTCTAGTTTCTTCAAAATAGCCACCCTTTGCTCTGATTACCCACTTTTGGCATTCTCTCGATGAGCTTCAAGAGAGAAATAGTTTTCACTTCACAAGTGTGCTTGAAGCTCATCGAGACAATGCCAAGAGTGGGGAATCAGAGCAAAGGGTGGCTATTTTGAAGAAACTAGAATACTGTATAAAACATGTTTTTAGTTCTTTCACCTTTTTTTGTTAAGTACATAACTCCACATGTGTTCATTCGCATTGAATGAGGAGAAGGTGTGTCCAAACGTTTGGCCTGTATTGTATATACTAGGGGTGTAACGGTACACAAAAATTTCGGTTCGGTACGTACCTCGGTTTAGAGGTCACGGTTCGGTTCATTTTCGGCAGAGTAAGAAAACAACAAAATATACATTTTTGGGTTATTTATTTACCAAATTTGCAAAATCTTCCACCAAAAATATTTTTTTTAATGGAATATTTGATGTGAAGTAATAGGAACCTTGGATAGGTCAATAATTCATAATAACATTGATTTTGATTCAATATTATGTTTTGAGCAATGACAGTTTGAAAGAAAAAAAAACAGCTTTGTTTTATTAGTCAACATTGCAACTTTTTCTAAATTACATTTAACCTTTAAGCTTTTTTATTTCACTTTTGTTATGTTTTTGTTTATTTTAATAGTATTTTTAGAATGTGCCGTGGGCCTTTAAAACATTAGCTGTGGGCCGCAAATGGCCCCCGGGGCACACTTTTGATAGATAATAAAAAATTAAATCTGATAAATCTATGGATAAAAAGCAGAGCCTGGCGACGCATGCGCGTTTATCATAACTCTCTCTCTCTCTCTCTGTCTGTGCCCCTCCCTCACCAATGCTGCTGCACGCACAATTTGTTTTGTTTTTAACCCCTTCTTAACCCTGAACGTACATTGAAAATACACGCAACTGCTAACGGGCTACGATAGACTGACCATACGTCCTCTTTTCACCGGACATGTCCTCTTTTGCGGAGCTGTCCGGGCGGAGTTTCGGTGTGCATTGTTTACATACACAACGTGCGTTACGCTACTTAATATATCCGTGTGGAAACTCGTTCGGTACACCTCCCAACCGGAACCCTCGTAATGAAATGGTTCAATACAAATACACACGTACCGTTACACCCCTAGTATATACAGTAAACACTTCTAGGCTGTTAAATCACTTTATACACTTGAACTGCTGTAGGTTCAACATAAAACTTAATTGGGTAATCAAATCTCAACGTACTCAATGGTACTTTTTAAAATCTAAGATGCACTGAAAGCACAATAAGTGAACTGCAAAGTGGCGAGGAAAGACTATTTGAGTCTTGCTGCGTATTTCCCCACATGTAATTGCATTTAGTATCAGACTACCGCTAATGTCTCATACTGCTAGAAAAGGGAAGTATGTTTACTACATGAGTTCAAGTGCAGGATACAAACCCAACACTAGAGGCCGTTAAATCTTGCTGAAGCCTGTTTTTCTTACCCCAAAGGGCTTGGTCTGCAAAACCCTATAATGGCACCGTTTCATGTCTAGGTGTAATCTTTATTCTATTGCCAGCAATGCAATCTAATATTGGAACACTGATGTCATTCCAGGCACACTGTGGAACCTTTCATCCCACGACTCCGTCAAGATGGAGATCGTGGACCACGCCCTGCACGCTCTGGCAGACGAGGTGATAGTGCCTCACTCGGGCTGGGAGCGCGGGAGCAACGGAGGAGAGGAAAGCTGCAAACCACGCCATCTGGAGTGGGAAACCGCTTTGACCAACACTGCTGGCTGCCTGAGGTACGAACATGAGCAGCAGAGGAAAAGGCTGCGGCCAGGGCCGCATTTAAACAAATGTGTAATTAAATGTTCAAATTTGTCCTCTGTGCGACAGGAATGTGAGTTCAGAGCGCAGCGAGGCACGGCGGAAGCTAAGAGAGTGCACAGGATTAGTCGATTCGCTGATGTACATTGTTCAGTCACAGATCAACCGCAAAGATGTGGACAATAAGGTAACTTCTCCCCCTTGTTAAGTCATTTTCATTGTCACTAAAGCAGTGTTTTTCAACCACTAGTGTGTCGTGAGATACAGTCTGGTGTGCCGTGGGAGATTATACAGTTTCACCTGTTTGGGTTAAAAATATTTTTTGCAAACCAGTAATCATAATCTGCAAATAATGTGTCGGTACTGTCTAGAGCTCAGCAGAGTAACCATGTTATACCATACCATATCAGTAGGTGGAAGCTGGTAGTTAATTGCTTTGTAGATGTCGGGAACACGTCGTGTGAGACGAGGATGGTTTGTCGTGATCACAATAAGCAGACGACAGCGGGAGGCACTGTGCAGGTAAAAAGGTATCTAATGCTTAAACCAAAAATAAACAAAAGGTGATGCCCCTAAGGAAAGGCATTCAAGCTTAGCGATGGCTATGCAGAACGAAACTAAAACTGAACTGGCTACAAAGTAAACAAAAACAGAATGCTGGACGACAGCAAAGACTTACTGCGTGTGGAGCAGAGACGGCGTCCACAAAGTACATCCGTACATGACATGACAACAATGTCCACACAGAAAAAGATAGCGACAATTTAAATGTTCTTGATTGCTAAAAGAAAGCAGATGCGGGGAATAGCGCTCAAAGGAAGACATGAAACTGCAACAGGAAAAGCCACCAAAATAGGAGCGCAAGACAAGAACTAAAACACTACACACGGGAAAACGCCAAAAAAGTCAAAATAAGTCAGGGTGTGATGTGACCGGTGGTGACAGTACACCTACTTTGAGACAAGAGCCATAGTGATACATGGTTGGTTGTGGTTTAAATTCATATCCAACAATTGCGACAACCAATGTTCCCTCTAATTGTTCATGTGTGTGAGCAAACACAAAAACTCCCTGAGCATTCAGTGGAGCACATGTGAGCAACATCACACGTGGCAATACCAGCGGCACACCTGTCTCAAACCAATCTTTTATTATAACACTCAAATGAGAGGAGTCATTTTCATGAGATTATTTAATAATATTAGTGATTTGGCCCACTTGTAATGAAAATAAAATAAATCTTGTTTTTCATAAGCTATGGATTAGTATTGTATAATATGTCTGGGTGGGGGTCCTGCTTTGGAAATCATTTATACCCCTATCAGAGATCACATTTAGTTCCCCTTAAACATCCTCATGTTGCACAATGAAATGTAAGCATAGGATGAAGTGTCCATTCCTGTAACTTTCTCTAGTAACAGCATTTCATGGTTAATATAAATAAATTAACATTAATAATAAATGACAGTAGAATAAGCACACGTATGACTGAGGAGTCATAGTGTAACTTTGTGTGGTGTTTGAGTTGTCCAACTTTTTGTGTGGCCATAAACGCACCAGTGGCTTAGTGGTGTGCGTGTTGGTGACAGATGACAAGTTGCTTTTGGCCTGGTTTGTACGGCAGAAAATGACTAGTTTTTCGAGATAGAAGTTTTTTTACTCATGTTGTGGTTATGGCCGAATATAAACAGTTTTGTTCAATTAAGTGATCGATATAATTCCTGTCCTTGAAGCATCTCGATAGACGTTACAATAATTGAATGGTGTTCAATTGAACGGTGTTGATTGTTGACGAACACCGTTAGGGCCGCTTGTTGTCACTGTCACTCAGAGTTGCATTGCAAAATTACACAGAATAAATTGTGTTTATTTTGTTTAGAATTCAGATGGGTTTGATTTGGTGCGCGGCATATATTTGCTGTGCGCAGAGGACGCTTGAGCAGTGCGCAATTGCGCAGGCGCGCACCTTAGAGGGAACGTTTTTTTATTGTCTACTGACTTTGATTTTTTAATGATTTCTGCTGGTGGTGTGTTTTTTCAATGGAAACAAAATGTGCCTTGGCTCAAAAAAGGTTGAAAAACACTGCACTAAAACATCACTAAACATTTGATTGAAATGCTTGTGTGCAGTTGGTGGAGAACTGCATGTGCCTCTTAAGAAATCTGTCCTATCAAGTTCACCGTGAGGTCCCCAGCTGTGATCGCTACGCTGAAAGCGCGCCGATCAACCAGGGACCTGCACCTGGATCCAACAAGGGTGGCTGCTTTGGCTCTCGGAAGGGCAAAGGTCAGTATGCGGAGACCTGAAGGTCAATTACAAGGTGTCTGGGCTTGTTGGTGGCAGTTTTTCACTCTCCTGCTGTTTCTTTTTCTCCTCTCCTCCCTCTTTGCTCTCTCCTTGTTTCTCCTCGTCCTTTTTTAGATGAATGGTTTTCCAAAGGTAAGATTGTCATGCGTTTCTGTGGTCATTGTTCCATCTGTCACCACTAACACCAAATGTTATTTACTACAATTGAATTCCGATTGCACATGCATGGTGCTTACATGAAAACCATCGCATGCCGACTTTGCTTGTTTCACTGCACATGTGGTTGCATTTGACAACACACTGAGCATCAATATAAAATGATCTTTTTAACATTTTTATATGATTGTTCCTTAACTGTCATGTCTTTCCTTATTTGTTTCTGCAGGAAAGAAAGAAGGCGATGATGGAAGTGCAGACCAGGTTGACATTCCAAAGAGGACAACGCCTGCCAAAGGTCTGTCTATATACACTTACCGGTAACTATGTGTACTATGGATACATGTTTATGAATAAATAATATCTCTGTCTCAGGTTATGAGCTGCTGTTCCAACCAGAAGTTGTTCGACTTTACACATCGCTGCTAAGAGAGAGCAAGAACCCCTCAGTACTGGAAGCTGCTGCCGGGGCCATCCAGAACCTGTGTGCAGGCCGATGGACTGTTAGTACTTTTACAAATTAGTAGTATTGCCGTTTGTTGTTTTTGTACTTTCAAGTCATATATTCTCTGATTCTGCTGATAAGACAACAGCAAAAATTATATTCACAATTTTCCTCTGATTCCCTCTTCAGTTTGGCCGTTACATCCGCGCTACTGTGCGTCTAGAGAAGGGTCTCCCTATGATGGCTGAACTGCTGGCTCACAGCAATGATCGTGTGGTGAGGGCAATGTCCGGAGCCCTAAGAAACCTCGCCATCGACAACCGGAACTGTGAACTTCTTGGTGAGATTGGACATCAACGGTCCTTTTTTTCTGTTGGTGTTAAAAGGCATTCCGGTACTAATCAATTGAAATCGGTACTATACCGGTACCGTTCTTTCATCTGAGTGCCTCTTTGCGGCGGTGACTACAGAGCCGAGGCGCATGATGTTGTGTGTCAAAATGCACACACAAAGTGCATGCAAGTAATAACATCTTGTAGAGGAAAAATTACAAAAAACTACAATTCTACTGGTTAATAAAGAGGGTGGGAAAGTACAATATGGAGGGATTTGGGCTTCAAAGGTGACACTTTAAACAGGGAGGCACCGCGTTGCAGATACTGTCTTACACCTTTCCTGCTTGTCGGCTCCCAGACCGTGGTCGAGGAGAGCAGGGGAGACCTTTCACTTCGCAATGTGTCCGTAAAGCTCCGGTCTAAACCGGATTGACGAGGCCGTCGATTAGTTACTGTTAACAGGTTTTCCCATGTACACTCCAAAAGGGACAAGCGGTAGAAAATTGATGGATGGGTTCACGCATGCGCAGTGTTTTTGGACGGGAAGTATGGATTGAGTGTTTCCGGTTTTTCCTCTGAGATTAAAAGTTGTGAACGAGAATAAACGTTGTTTATTCATCTGCACTTAACAGTTACAACTTGGTCACTTTATTGATCATTTCCACAGGGCACAACCGGACATCCACCATGCTATTGACACTCCTGCACATGCTAGCGCTACCTCTCCTAACTTGCCCACTCACTTACTCACACTCACCCCACATACTGCCATTCTTAAAAGAGCACACACATACGCTACTCTCATGACAGCTGCTTTAAAACACGCCTCGCCAAATGTGGCGATTAGTATTAGCACCTTTGCTTCAAACTTAGGTTAGACATTTAAAGAATAAGCGTCCAGATCTGCACAATAGCGGTATAGCTCGGTTGGTAGAGTGGCCGTGCCAGCAACTTGAGGGTTCCAGGTTCGATCCCCTCTTCCGCCATCCTATTCACTGCCGTTGTGTCCTTGGGCAAGACACTTTACCCACCTGCTCCCAGTGCCACCCACACTGGTTTAAATGTAACTTAGATATTGGCTTTCACTATGTAAAAATGCTTTGAGTCACTAGAGAAAAGCACTCTATAAATATAATTCACTTCACTTCACAGTGATTTATAAAGAGTGACAGGTACCGTCTTTTTCGGACTATAAGTTGCAGTTTTTTTCATAGTTTGGCGGGGGGTGCGACTTATACTCAGGAGCGACTTATGTGTGCAATTATTAACACATTACCGTAAAATATCAAATAATATTATTGATCTCATTCACGTAAGAGACTAGACGTATAAGATTTCATGGGATTTAGCGATTAGGAGTGACAGATTGTTTGGTAAACGTATAGCATGTTCTATATGTTATAGTTATTTGAATGACTCTTACCATAATATGTTACGTTAACATACCAGTTGGTTATTTATGCCTCATATAACGTACACTTATTCAGCCTGTTGTTCACTATTCTTTATTTGTTTTTAAATTGCCTTTCAAATGTCTATTCTTGGTGTTGAGTTTCATCAAATAAATTTCCCCCAAAAATGCGACTAATACTCCAGTGCGACTTATATGTTTTTTTCCTTCTTTATTATGCATTTTCGGCCGGTGCGACTTATACTCCGGAGCGACTTATACTCCGAAAAATACGGTAATAATGTAGTTGTTACACCTGTCCTGCTGTTCGGTCCGGTGCAGACTGTAGTCGAGGAGCACAGGGCAGACGTTCCCTTCAGGGTCGATGCCATTTCAATGCCTTTTAATTTATATTTTAACCTTGTAAAATTGTTCTTTGACTGAGTGTTTAATGTAGTGTAAGAGATTCTGTTAAAATGAAGCCGATATTGACATTTTTTGTAGTTCCCTTTATTTGGAAAAGTATCGATATACATTTTGGTACCGGTACTAAATTATTGGTATCGGGACAACCCTAAAAGGCATCCTTCTGATGTGTGCTGTGTTTCTTGTGCAGGTTTGCATGCGGTGCCCCACCTTGTAGCAAATCTTCCCGGAGGCCAAACTGGGCGTGCTCTATCAGAGGAGACTGTGGTGTCAGTACTAAGCACCCTGGCTGAGGTGCTAGGCAGCAGTTTGGAGGCGGCAAAGACCCTCAGGGCCTCGCAGGGCATCGAAAGACTTGTGCTTGTTAATAAAAACGGGTACGTAAGAAGCATGTTCACTTTGTTCATCCAATTAAATGTCAATACATCTTTGAACATCTCGTTGTACAGCAAGCGCTCTGATCGTGAGGTTCGAGCGGCAGGTCAGGTGCTGCAGCTGGTCTGGGCCCACAAGGAGCTGCGTCGGCCTCTTGAGAAAGACGGTTGGAAGAAGTCGGACTTCCAGATCAACCTGAACTCCATCACAGCCAACGGCCCGAGCACTCGAGTCAACGGCACCTATGGAGAGACCACCACGCCACTGCTGGACAGAGGTGTGTGTTGCTGCCTATGACACCATTCACGTTCCTAAGAAGAGGATCAAAATGTGGGAGTTGACGTTGTTTTTGTCCCACCACAGGAGAGAAGCGAAACATGATTCCACTTAATGACCTCGGCTCTGGTGGGTGTGACTTGCTTTTATACAACATGTTAAAAGTGTGTCCCTTTTCGCTCATTCGTGTCATCCTTCTCCAGAGGCTTACTCAACACTGGACCAGAGGGAGAGGAGACACACTCTCGACGACACGACAGACACTTTACCGGTACTTTTTAAACACTGATCATCAAATTGTGAAGCAAAATTAAATCTAGTAGAAATTTATAGTGTATGAAACTAAATTCTTGGGAATAATAATTGACCATAAATTATGTTGGAAACCGCATATTGACTATATACCGTATTTTTCGGACTATAAGTCGCAGTTTTTTTCATAGTTTGGCCGGGGGTGCGACTTATACTCAGGAGATAGATAGATAGTTGATTGATTCCTTCAGGAGAGTTCCCTCAGGAAAATTAAAATTCCAGCAGCAGTGTACAGAATTGAGATAGAATTTAAAAAGTAAATAATGGTGACTTATGTGTGAAATTATTAACACATTACCGTAAAATATCAAATAATATTATTTAGCTCATTCACGTAAGAGACTAGACGTATAAGATTTCATCGGATTTAGCGGTTTGGGGTAGAGATATTATCGGCCGATAAATGCTTTAAAATGTAATATCGGAAATATCTGTATTGTTTTTTTTATTATCGGTATCGTTTTTTTAATTTTTATTTATTTATTTATTTATTTAAATTAAATCAACATAAAAAACACAAGATACACTTACAATTAGTGCACCAACCCAAAAAACCTCCCTCCCCCATTCACACTCATTCACACAAAAGGGTTGTTTCTTTCTGTTATTAATATTGTGGTTCCTACATTATATATCAATATATATCAATACAGTCTGCAAGGGATACAGTCCGTAAGCACACATGATTGTGCGTGCTGCTGGTCCACTAATAGTACTAACCTTTTACACTTAATTTTACTCATTTTCATTAATTACTAGTTTCTATGTAACTGTTTTTATATTGTTTTACTTTCTTTTTTATTCAAGAAAATGTTTTTAATCTATTCATCTTATTTTATTTTATTAATTTTTTAAAAAAGGACCTTATCTTCACCATACCTGGTTGTCCAAATTAGGCATAATAATGTGTTAATTCCACGACTGTATATATCAGTATCGGTTGATATCGGTATCGGTTGATATCAGTATCGGTAATTAAAGAGTTGCACAATATCGGGATATCGACAAAAAGCCATTATCGGACATCCCTAATTAGGAGTGACAGATTGTTTGGTAAATGTATAGCATGTTCTATATGTTATAGTTATTTGAATGACTCTTACCATAATATGTTACGTTAACATACCAGTTGGTTATTTATGCCTCATATAACGTACACTTATTCAGCCTGTTGTTCACTATTCTTTATTTATTTTAAATTGCCTTTCAAATGTATATTCTTGGTGTTGGCTTTTATCAAATAAATTTCCCCCAAAAATGTGACTTATACTACAGTGCGACTTATGTTTTTTTTTTCCTTCTTTATTATGCATTTTCGGCCGGAGCGACTTATACTCCGAAAAATACGGTAAAGGGAAAAATATCCAAATCCATTGCTATTCTTTATAAAGTAAAGCACATGCTGAATAAGACATGTCTGCATATGTTATATTATTCTTTAATTTTTCCATATTTAACATATTGTGTTGAAGTTTGGGGAAATGTTTATAAAACAAACAGAGCCAATAATTAAACTTCAAAAAAGGGTCATTAGAATAATACACAAAGCATGCTATTATGAACATACCTATCCATTATTTATAAGTTCTAATGTGTTAAAATTTTCAGTTATTGTGTTTTTTTAAAAACAATGGAAATGATGTTTGGAGTAAAGAACAACAACCTTACAGCTTGCATTCTTAGCTTATTTCAATTAAGAGGAGAAAACTATCATTTACGGGGGATATTGATGTTTGAAATAGGTAAAGTAAGAAGGAATATAAAATACAAATGTATTTCAGTTTTAGGAGTTAAATGGTGGATCAAGCTCAGTGATGAGCTGAAGACATGTAGTTCTTTGTTAAGGTTTAAGAAAACCTTGAAAGGTGAAATAATTTAAAATTCTAAAATATAGTAACAATTACTTTCATCCCATTGATTTTTTTTTTTTTTTAACGATGTTCCAGGCAATATAATTTTCAGTGAAGGTATAGGATAGGCAAATATAAGCTTTGGCTTCAGCCTATTCCTTTTTCGGTCATTCTTTTTCTTTTCTTTTCTTTTTGTGTGTAAATGTGTATGATTGTTAAATATGTCTAATCTGTACTGTTAAACTGCTCACACAAAATGGTTGATGGTTGATTATATGACCGAAATAAACTTAGTTCATTCATTCATTCATCCTCGTGCTGGACCGCTCGCTTTAACAACACTAAACCCAGTCACTTTTTTTTTGTACTTTTTTACAACCTCACTATTAACCTGTTTCACTTAACACTATCTACCCTCCCCCCCCTCTTCTCTTTCTTTTGCTGTGGTTGTCTCTCAGAGAGGGGTGTATGGGGGAAGAAAGGGCTCCCTGCCTCTGTTGGACTCCTATGATGGTTAGCCCTCCCCCTCTACCCCCCTTCTGCATGTAACAGCATGGTATGTCCTACTGACTTCTCGTCCTGCATGGACACGTACCAATGTTCCTTTGCTCTGTTACTACCTCAAAATGAGGGGGAAACCTCTTTACTTTGTGTAATGATGTAACTGAAGTAGGGCTGGACAATTAATCTAGTGTTGTCCCGATACCAGTATTTTGGTACCTGTACCAAAATGTATTTTGATATTTTTCTAAATAAAGTGCTCCACAAAAAATGTCATTATTGGCTTTATTTTAACACAAAAATCTTAAGTTACATTAAACGTATGTTTATTATTGTAATTTAGTCCTTAAATAAAATAGTGAACATACTAGACAACTTGTCTTTTAGTAGTAAGTAAACAAACAAAGACTCCTAATTTTGGTGCTGACGTATGCACTACAGGCAGGCCAGTCTAGTACCCGCACTCTTTTACTATGAAGCCACGTTGATGTAACACGTGGCTTGGCATTGTCTTGCTGAAATAAGCAGGGGCGTCCATGGTAGCATTGCTTGGATGGCAACATATGTTGCTCCAAAACCTGTATGTACCTTTCAGCATTAATGGCGCCTTCACAGATGTGTAAGTTACCCATGTCTTGGGCACTAATACACCCCCATACCATCACAGATGCTGGCTTTTCAACTTTGCGCCTATAACAATCCGGATGGTTCTTTTCCTCTTTGGTCCGGAGGACACGACATCCACAGTTTCCAAAAACAATTTGAAAAGTGGACTCGTCAGACCAATGAACACTTTTCCACTTTGTATCAGTCCATCTTAGATGAGCTCAGGCCCAGCGAAGCCGACGGCGTTTCTGGGTGTTGTTGATAAACGGTTTTCGCCTTGCATAGGAGAGTTTTAACTTGCACTTACAGATGTAGCGACCAACTGTAGTTACTGACAGTGAGTTTCTGAAATGTTCTTGAGCCCATGTGGTGATATCCTTTACACACTGATGTCGCTTGTTGATGCAGTACAGCCTGAGGGATCGGAGGTCACGGGCTTAGCTGCTTACGTGCAGTGATTTCTCCAGATTCTCTGAACCCTTTGATGATATTACGGAGCGTAGATGGTGAAATCCCTAAATTCCTTGCAATAGCTGGTTGAGAAAGGTTTTTCTTAAACTGTTCAACAATTTGCTCAAGCATTTGTTGACAAAGTGGTGACCCTCGCCCCATCCTGACTGAGCATTTCATGGAATCTACTTTTATACCCAATCATGGCACCCACCTGTTCCCAATTTGCCTGCTCACCTGTGGGATGTTCCAAATAAGTGTTTGATGAGCATTCCTCAACTTTATCAGTAATTATTGCCACCTTTCCCAACTTCTTTGTCACGTGTTGCTGGCATCAAATTCTAAAGTTGATGATTATTTGCAAAAAAAAAAAAGTTTATCAGTTTGAACATCAAATATGTTGTCTTTGTAGTGCATTCAATTGAATATGGGTTGAAAATGATTTGCAAATCATTGTATTCCGTTTATATTTACATCTAACACAATTTCCCAACTCATATGGAAACGGGGTTTGTAAATAATACACTGAGAGAGACAGTTTATAAGCTAAAATCTCACTAATCAATATTTATTTTTGTTTTTTTGTCCTGCAGAAAAACTGATCGTGTGCATCACCCAGACTGGGCCATCCCTGCCCGGCTACTAAGGGAAGGATGGTCCACATGCACACACTCTCCTCGTGTGTGTGTGTGTGTGTCCCCTTATCTTTCTCTTCCTTGTACCATCTCCCAGCGGACCAATGAGACGACTGTTTGGCATCCAAAGAACGTGGTCGTGTTGCAGCTGAATTAAGTTGCAACACCAAGACATACACTTTTCTTTCTTTTACATTGTACTATTTGACCGTAGCAGCAGAACTCTTTGTATTAAGTTATAAATCTATAGAGGCAATCACCTCTGTTGACAATCATTTAAAATGCTGGTGTTTTTGCCCTCTTTGCTATTTTCAACATTATTTTTCTGCTTGCATCCTAACAATGAGATTGTGTGTGCGTAGACCTCTCAGTGTAGGATATATACTGTACATATACAAAGAAAACGGGATGACCGCGTTAGTTTTGGCTTTTATTTAAATCGTCCCTTCAAGGGGATATTGTCGGGATGCGGCCCGTCAGACCCGACGAGTCGCCCTGTAGATGGAGAATGTTTGTATAGAAGTGTTGTGTAGAATTATTGTCTCCGCTTTGGGGTTGGCACAGGTGTACACAAGAAAAAGCAGACGTGTGTGTATGTGTGTGTGTGTGTGTAAGGGGAGAAACACCTATGGACCTTTTTTTTTTCGTTAAATTTTTGTATGCAAGTGCAGACACATTGTTTATTTTTGTGCTCATGTCTGTCAATTTTGTTCTTAATATTTTTTCCTGGTTTTTTTTTTTTTCAATGTGTAAGAAATTTAAATGTTTGGTTTTATTCCAAAATTCCACATCTGGCTTGATTGGTGGGAAGTGAAGCTGGCAATAAGTGCTCATTTGAACCACTTCCTGTTTAATCACTTTTTTCTTGTGTCCGCTATTTAGGATGACTTCACCTTCTAGTCGACTGAATGCTCGCGTTCCAACCCGCCGACGGGGGTGAGATAGTACGAGGTGTATTTGCTTAGAGGAGACTCGAGTCAGTACGGTTTTGTTATAGTAGGCGGACAAGATGCATATTTTTGTCATCCATTTGGTTTCTTTCTTTACCGCCCTTTTTCTGTCTAGTTTATTTGTATTTTGAGTGTTGCAATGGTGGGTAAGATCATTATGCAATTTTTTTTTTTTTAATTGTTCTTTCCGGTTCTCTACACACATGATATATTTGTAATGTTGCCTATCCATGTACCATTCATACCTGCCTTGCCTCTGACAGTTGCTTTTTTTTTTAAAGAGAAAAAAAATATGAAGTTATGTAACTGGTCATACTGATGTTTTTTATAAATAAAGATCATTTCTTAGACAACGTTTGCTCACGTCTGCTTGTTTTCAACTATCAATGTTTCAAATGGAACTTTTGACTGTTTCTCATTTTTATTTGCCTGTTTTACAGCAACAGAAACGTGCACACCGTGGCTTTGAAAGCCGTGGAGGCGGACCGGTGCCTAAACGTGATCCAAATCCTCCCTCTGGAAACGCTGGATTGTGAAAGGTGCGGCGTGCATGTTTTATGTGTCATCTGCAGCAAGTGGGTAGCATCATTTCATCCTGTTTCACGGCACAAAGTGGACGGACTCTCACAAACCCCGTTTCCATATGAGTTGGGAAATTGTGTTAGATATAAATATAAACGGAATACAATGATTTGCAAATCATTTTCAACCCATATCCAATTGAATGCACTACAAAGACAACATATTTGATGTTGAAACTCATAAACTTTATTTAATTTTTTTGCAAATAATTAACTTAGAATTTCATGGCTGCAACACGTGCCAAAGTATAAACCCTGTTTCCATATGAGTTGGGAAATTGTGTTAGATCATACTTGCCAACCTTGAGACCTCCGATTTTGGGAGGGGGCGTGGTCGGGGTGGGAGGGGGGCGTGGCTAAAAGGGGAGGAGTATATTTACAGCTAGAATTCACCAAGTCAAGTATTTCATATATATATACACATATACATAATAAATACTTGAATTTCAGTGTTCATTTATTTACACATATACACACACACATAACACTCATCTACTCATTGAGTTAAGGGTTGAATTGTCCATCCTTGTTCTATTCTCTGTCACTATTTTTCTAACCATTCTGAACACCCTCTCATTGATGTGTGGCACGCACAAAAGTGCTTTCATCAAATGCACTAGATGGCAGTATTGTCCTGTTTAAGAGTGTCACAACATTGCTGTTTACGGCAGACAAACTGCTTTACGGTATACAAAAACGTGACTGCTGTTGTTGTGTGTTGTTGCCGCGCTGGGAGGATGTTAATGAAACTGCCTAGCAATAAACCCACATAAGAAACCAAGAACTCGCCCTCCATCATTCTACAGTTATAACGTGATTGGGCAGGTATGCTGGTTATATTGTGGGTTAGCGGACTCAGGTCCATGACCTGAATTTCGGGAGATTTTCGGGAGAAAATTTGTCCCGGGAGGTTTTTGGGAGAGGCGCTGAATTTCGGGAGTCTCCTGGAAAATCCGGGAGGGTTGGCAAGTATGTGTTAGATATAAATATAAACGGAATACAATGATTTGCATATCACTTTCAACCCATATCCAATTGAATGCACTACAAAGACAACATATTTGATGTTGAAACTCATAAACTTTATTTTTTTTTGCAAATAATAATTAACTTAGAATTTCATGGCTGCAACACGTGCCAAAGTAGTTGGGAAAGGGCATGTTCACCACTGTGTTACATCACCTTTTCTTTTAACAACACTCAAACTATTGGGAACGGAGGAAACTAATTGTTGAAGCTTTGAAAGTGGAATTCTTTTCCATTCTTGTTTTATATAGAGCTTCAGTCGTTCAACAGTCCGGGGTCTCCGCTGTCGTATTTTACGCTTCATAATGCGCCACACATTTTCGATGGGAGACAGGTCTGGACTGCAGGCGGGCCAGGAAAGTACCCGCACTTTTTTTTTTTTACAAAGCCGCGCTGTTGTAACACGTGCTGAATGTGGCTTGGCATTGTCTTGCTTAAATAAGCAGGGGCATCCATGAAAAAGACGGCGCTTAGATGGCAGCATATGTTGTTCCAAAACCTGTATGTACCTTTCAGCATTAATGGTGCCTTCACAGATGTGTAAGTTACCCATGCCTTGGGCACTAATGCACCCCCATACCATCACAGATGCTGGCTTTTGAACTTTGCGTCGATAACAGTCTGGATGGTTCGCTTCCCCTTTGGTCCGGATGACACGATGTCGAATATTTCCAAAAACAATTTGAAATGTGGACTCATCAGATCACAGAACATTTTTCCACTTTGCATGAGTTCATCTTAGATGATCTCGGGCCCAGAGAAGCCAGCGGCGTTTCTGGGTGTTGTTGATAAATTGCTTTCGCTTTGCATAGTAGAGCTTTAACTTGCACTTACAGATGTAGCGACCAACTGTATTTAGTGACAGTGGTTTTCTGAAGTGTTCCTGAGCCCATGTGGTGATATCCTTTAGAGATTGATGTCAGTGCCGTCTGAGGGATCGAAGGTCACGGTCATTCAATGTTGGTTTCCGGCCATGCTGCTTACGTGGAGTGATTTCTCCAGATTCTCTGAACCTTTTGATGATATTATGGAGCGTAGATGTTGAAATCCCTAAATTTCTTGCAATTGCACTTTGAGAAACGTTGTTCTTAAACTGTTTGACTATTTGCTCACGCAGTTGTGGACAAAGGGGTGTACCTCGCCCCATCCTTTCTTGTGAAAGACTGAGCATTTTTTGGGAAGCTGTTTTTATACCCAATCATGGCACCCACCTGTTCCCAATTAGCCTGCACACCTGTGGGATGTTCCAAATAAGTGTTTGATGAGCATTCCTCAACTTTATCAGTATTTATTGCCACCTTTCCTAACTTCTTTGTCACGTGTTGCTGGCATCAAATTCTAAAGTTAATGATTATTTGCAAAAAAAAAAAAAAAAAGTTTATGAGTTTGAACATCAAATATGTTGTCTTTGTAGCATATTCAACTGAATATGGGTTGAAAATGATCATTGTATTCCGTTTATATTTACATCTAACACAATTTCCCAACTCATATGGAAACGGGGTTTGTATTAAAGAAGTAAAAACGTTTTACTTTTAACCCCCGGGGGACAAGCGGTAGTAAAAGGATGAATGGATTTTTTTTAAAACGCATAACTACAACTAGACCGCAAACAATTTCAAAGAGTTCTAGCAATTCTGCAAGAAGAGCGGCTGAAAACCACAATCGTGCCAAAAGCTTGTCAGTGGCTACAAAAAACATGCGGTCGAGATGAAACTAACATTTAACCAATTATTACTAAAGCCTTTGTGAGCGTTCCATCACTTTTTCAGTGTTTTGCCAGCATTTGAATCATTTCAGTCGTGCATATCAATAATGTATCTCATCTTTATTAAATATCATACGTTTCTTTTTAAATAAAAACAAGGAAAGCAATTATACAGATTCTTTATTTGTTGGGGATGAGAGATGTCCGATAATATCGGCCGATATATGCTTTAAAATGTAATATCGGAAATTATCGGTATCGGTTTCAAAAAGTAAAATGTATTACTTTTTTAAAACGCCGCTGTACGTAGCGGTACACGGACGTAGGGAGAAGTAAAGAGCAGTCGTGTCTCCCAGTCAGCAGCCCCTCCCCTCTCCCACACACAACACATATTTTGAGTTTATTGGTGTTTTTCTGTGTGTAGTCTTTTAGTTCTTGTCTTGCGCTCCTATTTTGTTGTTGTCATGTCATTTACGGATGTACTTTGTGGACACCATCTGCTCCACACGTTGTAAGTCTTTGCTGTTGTCCAGCATTCTGTTTTTGTTTACTTTGCAGTCAGTTCAGTTTTAGTTTTGCATAGCCTTCCCCAAGCTTCAAGGCCTTTTCTTAGCGGCACTCGCCTTTAGTTTGTTGTTGGTTCAAGCTTTAGATACCTTTTTTCGTTTCCGACATCTACAAAGCAATTAGCTACCTGCTGCTACCTACTGACATACTTGCCAACCCTCCCGGATTTTCCGGGAGACTCCCGAAATTCAGCGCCTCTCCCAAAAACCTCCCGGGACAAATTTTCTCCCGAAAATTTCCTGAAATTCAGGCGGTGCTGGAGGCCACGCCCCCTCCAGCTCCATGCGGACCTGAGTCCGCTTTCCCACAATATAAAGAACGTCTACAGTAAAGCAGTCCGTCTGTCGTAAACAGCAATGTTGTGACACTCTTAAACAGGACAATACTGCCATCTAGTGCATTTGATGAAAGCACTTTTGTGCGTGCCACACAGCAATGCATAATCAGAGGGTGTTCAGCATTGTTAGAAAAATAGTGACAGAGAATAGAACAAGGATGGACAATTCTACCCTTAACTCAACAATGAGTAGATGAGTGTTATGTGTGTGTATATGTGTAAATAAATGAACACTGAAATTCAAGTATTTATTTTATTTATATATATATATATATATATATATATATATATATATATAGCTAGAATTCACTGAAAGTCAATTATTTCTTATATATATATCCATCCATCCATTTTCTACCGCTTATTCCCTTCGGGGTCGCGGGGATATATATATATATATATATATATATATATATATATATATATATATATATATATATAGCTGCTTCTCCACATCGAGAGGAGCCAGATGAGGTGGTTCGGGCATCTGGTCAGGATGCCACCCGAGCGCCTCCCTAAGGAGGTGTTTAGGGCATGTCCGACCGGTAGGAGGCCACGAGGAAGACCCAGGACACGTTGGGAAGACTATGTCTCCCGGCTGGCCTGGGAACGCCTCGGGATCCCCCGGGAGGAGCTGGACGAAGTGGCTGGGGAGAGGGAAGTCTGGGCTTCCCTGCTTAGGCTGCTGCCCCCGCGACCCGACCTCGGATAAGCGGAAGAAGATGGATGGATGGATATATATATATATATATATGTATATAAAATACTTGACTTGGTGAATTCTAGCTGTAAATATACTCCTCCCCTCTTAACCACGCTCCCCCCACCTCCCGAAATTGGAGGTCTCAAGGTTGGCAAGTATGCCTACTGATATGATAATAATGATGACTTAGATTTATATAGCGCTTTTCTAGACACTCAAAGCGCTTCACAGAGAAGTGAGAAGCCATCATTCATTCACACCTGGTGGTGGTAAGCTACTTTCATAGCCACAGCTGCCCTGGGGTAGACTGACCGAAGCGTGGCTGCCAATTTGTGCCTACGGCCCCTCCGACCACCACCTATCATTCATTCACCGGTGTGAGTGGCACCGGGGGCAAGGGTGAAGTGTCCTGCCCAAGGACACAACTGCAGCGATTTTGGATGGTAAGAGGCGGGGAGCGAACCTGCAACCCTCAGGTTTCTGGCACGGTTGCTCTACCCACTACGCCATACCGCCCCATATGGAAGAGTATTACACGGCTACTCTGCCGAGCTCTAGACAGCACCGACACTCAACAACTGCACATTTACGCATTATAATTACCGTATTTTTCGGATTATAAATCGCTCCGGAGTATAAATCGCACCTGCCGAAAATGCATAATAAAGAAGGAAAAAAACATAAGTCGCATTTTTTGGGGAAATGTGTTTGATAAAAGCCAACAGCAAGAATAGACATTTGAAAGGCAATTTGAAATAAATAAAGAATAGTGAACAACAGGCTGAATAAGTGTACGTTATATGAGGCATAAATAACCAACTGGTATGTTAACATAACATATTATGGTAAGAGTCATTCAAATAACTATAACATATAGAACATGCTATACGTTTACCAAACAATCTGACATATTTCACCACTTCCAGCTTGTAACCTGCGGTATATGATTTCCTTTTCGGTGCCATTTTTGTTTCAGCCCTTCTCAGTTTTTATAAGTTACCGCCAACGTTGAAATGATCATTTTTCATTGGTACGGAAGTAGTAGCAGGTAGCATCTTTTTTTTCACAGTGCACTTCTGCCATGACCTGCCCCCGCCAAATTTTTATTGGTTGACGTGTGTGTGTGTGTGTGACGATTGCTGAAATACGCCTAGTCTCTTACGTGAATGAGATAAATAATATTTGACATTTTACGGTAATGTAGGTGTGTAACGGTACGTGTATTTGTATTGAACCGTTTCGGTTCGGTTCGGAGGTGTACCGAACGAGTTTCCACACAAACATATTAAGTAGCCGCCTTCGCTTCCTTCTGCCTGTCTGTCAGTCCTCTACACAGCACCCAGTATTGTCCCACCCACACAACCATCTGATTGGTTACATACAGAGCGGTAACAGCCAATCAGCAGTGCCTATTAAGAGCGCATGTAGTCAGTGCTTAGCGTTTAGCAGGTAATCATCAGGCAGCGGACTCTCCCCAAATGATAATGAACACCTCCCAGTCAACTACTAGTAACATCACTATGAGCCCGTTGACCTTCTAGAAATATAAAAGGCAGCTCAGCTCGCTCGCAGTCCTGGCTTGAGGTGAAGGCTAATTCGCTTTTAGCGTAACGTTAGCTAATTTTGCGGTGTGTGTGTGTTACGGACAGCAAAGCCCTGTCTGTCTGTTATTTCACTTGACCTTTTTCTGTGTTGATTGAGCTGTGTTGAAGCAGCAAAAAAGGATATGTTAAATGAAGAGTTTCTGTCTCTTATAGTTGATATAATAATGTAACTGCATCATTAAAGGGGAACTTTATCACAATTTCAGAATGGTTAAAACCATTAAAAATCAGTTCCCAGTGGCTTATTATTTTTTTCGAAGTTTTTTTCGAAATTTTACCCATCACGCAATATCCCTAAAAAAAGCTTCAAAGTGCCTGATTTTAACCATCGTTATATACACCCGTCCATTTTCCTGTGACGTCACATAGTGAAGCCAACACAAACAAACATGGCGGATAGAACAGCAAGCTATAGCGACATTAGCTCGGATTCAGACTCGGATTTCAGCGGCTTAAGCGATTCAACAGATTACGCATGTATTGAAACGGATGGTTGTAGTGTGGAGGCAGGTAGCGAAAACGAAATTGAAGAAGAAACTGAAGCTATTGAGCCATATCGGTTTGAACCGTATGCAAGCAAAACCAACGGACACGACAGCCAGCGACACAGGAGAAAGCAAGGACGAATTCGGCGATCGCCTTCTAACCAACGATTGCTATGTGTTTGTTTGGCATTAAAGGAAACTAACAACTATGAACTAGGTTTACAGCATATGAAATACATTTGGCAACAACATGCACTTTGAGAGTGCAGACAGCCCAGTTTTCATCAATTAATATATTCTGTAGACATACCCTCATCCGCTCTCTTTTCCTGAAAGCTGATCTGTCCAGTTTTGGAGTTGATGTCAGCAGGCCAGGGAAGCTAGGGTTGATATTCTTCTCTTGATCATCTTCGGTGGCATAAGGGACGGTGTGAGCCAAGACATCCAGGGGGTTTAGCTCGCTCGTCTGCGGGAACAAACTGCCGCCATTGCTTGCCGTGCTAGCGAGGTCCTTTGTCCCTGAATTGCTCACACGCTCCGGCAGATTCAATGGCGGTCTGGCGGCAGATTTCTTTGACTTTATCGTTGGAAATGCATCTGCTTTGAGTGTCGCAGGATATCCACACATTCTTGCCATCTCTGTCGTAGCATAGCTTTCGTCGGTAAAGTGTGCGGAACAAACGTCCAATTTCTTGCCACTTTCGCATCTTTGGGCCACTGGTGCAACTTGAATCCGTCCCTGTTCGTGTTGTTACACCCTCCGACAACACACCGACGAGGCATGATGTCTCCAAGGTACGGAAAACAGTCGAAAAAACGGAAAATTACAGAGCCGATTTGACTCGGTGTTTGAGAAAATGGTGGATTGTTTCCCGATGTTCCGAGAGCGAATATTAGAAAGGCGTTTAATTCGCCAAAATTCACCCATTTAGAGTTCGGAAATTGGTTAAAAAAATATATGGTCTTTTTTCTGCAACATCAAGGTATATATTGACGCTTACATAGGTCTGGTGATAATGTTCCCCTTTAAGCCTACATGAACTCCATGGTGTTCAGGGATGAATAGTCTCTTCCTATTGCTATTGTACCATTTTTTTCAGCTATAGTTACATTAATCATTAGTAATGCAGCAGCCTAGTTTTGAATGGCAGGGTCCCTGCTATCACATGTTGATACAAATATAACATTTACATAATAAAAATCAACTACAGGCTTCCCAAATGCTGTAATAAATCAAGCATGATGAGTTGACTTGAAACTGTTTAATGTTGCACTTTTTATATGTAGAAGAAAAGTGTTGTCATTGTATTTAATTTGAGCAACAACTTGAGGGAGTTTAATGTTGATTAACGTGGACAGAATTATTATAGTGTTCCCAATGTTAAAAGGATAAAGCCATTGTTTACAAATTTGGTAAATAAATAACCAAAAAATGTATATTTTGTTGTTTTCTTACTGTACCGAACATGAACCGAACCGTGACTTCTAAACCGAGGTACGTACCGAACCGAAGTTTTTGTGTACCGTTACACCCCTACGGTAATGTGTTAATAATTTCACCCATAAGTCGCTCCAAAGCATAAATCGCACCACCGGCCAAACTATGGAAAAAAAACTGCGATTTATAATCCGAAAAATACGGTACTGGTTTGCAAAAAAGTATTTTTAACCCAATTAGGTGAAATGACATAAGCTCCCACGGCACACCAGACAATATCTCACGGTACACTAGTGAAAAACACTGACTTAGATATTGGGTTTCACAATGTAAAGTGCTTTGAGTCACTAGAGAAAATCGCTATATAAATATAATTCAATTCAAAAGGAGTTATCCTACACAAACAAATTCTGTATTAGTTATTCTTCCATGTGTTGCCAATGACATACTTGCCAACCCTCCCGGATTTTCCGGGAGACTCCCGAAATTCAGCGCCTCTCCCGAAAACCTCCCGGGACAAATTTTCTCCCGAAAATCTCCCGAAATTCAGGCGGAGCTGGAGGCCACGCCCCCTCCAGCTCCATGCGGACCTGAGTGACGTGTTGACAGCCTGTTCTCACGTCCGCTTTCTCACAATATAAACAGCTAATGATGGAGGGCGAGTTCTTGGTTTCTTATGTCGGTTTATTGTTAGGCAGTTTCATTAGTGTCCTCCCAGCGCGGTAACAACACACAACAACAGCAGTCAAGTTTTCGTCTACCGTAAAGCAGTTCGTCTGCCGTAAACAGCAATGTTGTGACACTTTTAAACGGGACAATACTGCCATCTACTGTACATGCATATGTGACCCACCCATAATGTGTCACATTTTTGTGTTGATTTATTTATTTTATTTTGTGGTTTGAATTCGTTTTTGGAGCTGTCATTACACATTTATCAGTATTTACATTGGTCAGTAGGGGGCAGTAGGGCGTTTCTTCCCAATTGAATGCTATCACCTGCAGACCGGAAGTGTCTTGTCATTCTGATGAGCGCGACCAGTCTGTGAACAATTGAAATGTCCTGTGTGCTTTTTCCTCCTGTATAACAGGTTCGTTTTGGTGAATCAATTCACTGAATAATATCCATGTGATCTTTATAAGTTTAAGTACACATTCTGATGGTGGAGCCTAACTCTAAAGTGTTTGTGAGTTGTAGTTTGTATTTGTGAATGAATCCAGTGCACAGCTGCAGTAATCAATACAAAAAGGCGACGTGAGTGCGCAATGTTTATATAGGAACTTCTGATCTTAATTCAGACTCCCAAATTAGAGCTCCCGTTTTCTTATTGATTTTATAATGTATATTTGTATAATGTGTGTGTTCTGAAATAGTGACAGAGAATAGAACAAGGATGGACAATTCAACCCTTAACTCAACAATGAGTAGATGAGTGTTATGTGTGTGTATATGTGTAAATAAATGAACACTAAAATTCAAGTATTTCTTTTATTTATTTATATATATATATATATTATATATTATATATATATATATATAGCTAGAATTCGCTGAAAGTCAAGTATTTCTTATATATATATATATCTTAACCACGCCCCCAACCACGCCCCCCACCCCCACCCCCCACCTCCCGAAATCGGGGGTCTCAAGGTTGGCAAGTATGGCCAATGAGCACTTCAGCACCGCAGCTGCTGCTCAGTCAGCTCTCGTGTGTTGACGTCACTCGCTGTCTACCACGTTGAAGCATTCCCCTCCCAAAACTTGAGACCGTGTTCCCCGCGCCCCTCTGTGTCATGTCTATTTACGGGCCGTCCTGCGGCTGGTCTCAACATTTTTAGTAACGGCCACATTTGAAGGGAGACACGTGTGATCTGAGGAAACTGCCGGAAGGACAAACGATAATGGAGCCGCAGTTCATGTGTGGGTTTGAGGCCTGATGGTTGGAAAGTTGTCTTCAGTCGGATGGCTTCACTTGAACCTGCTACTTCCTGCTCGGATGACAGGTCTCTCGATCCGTCTACCGATCCGGACTGGGTTCAGGTCACCTGCCACAGGAAGGATCGAGGTGGGATGAGCAGTTTGGGCTACGGGCTCTGTGTGGCCTGGCGCCATGTGAGGCCCTTCATCCCTTTCTTCCTCATCTTCCTCGTGGTGGTGGTTGTGGTCTACCTGATACTCGCCGTCATCTTCGGGGGGCCGCTCAAAGACCCGCACTTTTTTGTCAAGTTTAACCAGCGCTGGCCCAGGCCTACACCAAACCAGCAAGACTCTCTTTCTCCCACCTAGTAGACCTGCATGGACACAAAGACTATGGACTGCTTCTGTCTCCTGAGATGCAGCAACCGGGTTTAAAGGGGAACATTATCACCAGACCTATGTAAGCGTCAATATATACTTTGATGTTGCAGAAAAAAGACCATATACCGATTTCCGAACTCTAAATGGGTGAATTTTGGCGAATTATACGCCTTTCTAATAGTCGTTCTCTATCGGGAAGCAATCCGCCATTTTCTCAAACACCGAGTCAAATCAGCTCTGTTATTTTCCGTTTTTTCGACTTGTTTTCCGTACCTTGGAGACATCATGCCTCGTCGGTGTGTTGTCGGAGGGTGTAACAACACGAACAGGGAAGGATTCAAGTTGCACCAGTGGCCCAAAGATGCGAAAGTGGCAAGAAATTGGATGTTTGTTCCGCACACTTTACCGACGAAAGCTATGCTACGACAGAGATGGCAAGAATGTGTGGCTATCCTGTGACACTCAAAGCAGATGCATTTCCAACGATAAAGTCAAAGAAATCTGCCGCCAGACCCCCATTGAATCTGCCGGAGTGTGTGAGCAATTCAGGGACAAAGGACCTCGCTAGCACGGCAAGCAATGGCGGCAGTTTGTTCCCGCAGACGAGCGAGCTAAACCCCCTGGATGTCTTGGCTCACACCGTCCCTTATGCCACCGAAGATGATCAAGAGAAGAATATCGACCCTAGCTTCCCTGGCCTGCTGACATCAACTCCAAAACTGGACAGATCAGCTTTCAGGAAAAGAGCGCGGATGAGGGTATGTCATACTTGCCAACCCTCCCGGATTTTCCGGGAGACTTCCGAAATTCAGCTCCTCTCCCGAAAACCTCCCGGGACAAATTTTCTCCCGAAATTCAGGCGGACCTTGAGGCCATGCCCCCTCCAGCTCCATGCGGACCTGGAGGGTCCGCATGGAGCAATGTTGTTGTAATATATTGAGTGGGAGGCAATAAACAGGCGAGGTGATGAAGTACGTCTCTTTACTGTAGACTTCAGAACAGACTCACACACTTTACGTCAGGTGCGCAACACCACGTAAATCGTTGGCCAACCAAAAAGTAACCCCAGTACGCTATAGCCAACATTCACCAGGAGATGGCAACAGACAAACATAGATCACTCTATTACATTCCTCCCCTTTTAGAATTGTAGAAATTACTCAAAAGAAATAAACAACCCAACCAAAAAATGCAGCAGCTCATTTAAAAAACTGTACTTAAGCCACATTCTTTTTTTTTTTTTTTTTTTTAGTACTGAACTCTTAACCCTCATTTGTAAACAATAACATGCTTATTATACAAACAGTATTTGTACACCTTTAACACAGATTTTTATGCTGTCTTCAGAGATTCAGTTTTTTTGGTGGTACTCGAAACCTTTCTGGGTACCTGCGGATCACTGGTGGGGTTTTTGTTGTGGGTGATCTGGGTTCTGATGATGGCAACTCAGCAGCCCTTGAATCTGGTTCAATGATGAGACTAGTTTGTGTCTGACTCACTGATGGTCCTGGTGATGGAACTGAAACCGCACTGTCCAGTTGTACTGATGGCACATTTTCTGTAACTGGTGGAGACTAGATAAATGGCAGTCTCTCCATGTTTTCTCGCCATGGTAACATGTGATCCACATGCACTGTGTGCTGTCTCTGTCCCTCTTGATAGATACATAGATTGATGTATGTATATATATATATATATATATATATATATATATATATATATATATATATATATATGAAATACTTGACTTGGTGAATTCTAGCTGTAAATATACACCTCCCCTCTTAGCCACGCCCCCACCCCCCACCTCCGGAAATCGGAGGCCTCAAGGTTGGCAAGTATGGGGTATGTCTACAGAATATATTAATTGATGAAAATTGGGCTGTCTGCACTCTCAAAGTGCATGTTGTTGCCAAATGTATTTCATATGCTGTAAACCTAGTTCATAGTTGTTAGTTTCCTTTAATGCCAAACAAACACATACCAATCGTTGGTTAGAAGGCGATCGCCGAATTCGTCCTCGCTTTCTCCCGTGTCGCTGGCTGTCGTGTCGTTTTCGTCGGTTTCGCTTGCATACGGTTCAAACCGATATGGCTCGATAGCTTCAGTTTCTTCTTCAATTTCGTTTTCGCTACCTGCCTCCACACTACAACCATCCGTTTCAATACATGCGTAATCTGTTGAATCGCTTAAGCCGCTGAAATCCGAGTCTGAATCCGAGCTAATGTCGCTATAGCTTGCTGTTCTTTCCGCCATGTTTGTTTGTGTTGGCATCACTGTGTGACGTCACAGGAAAATGGACGGGTGTGTATAACGATGGTTAAAATCAGGCACTTTGAAGCTTTTTTTAGGGATATTGCGTGATGGGTAAAATTTTGAAAAAAACTTCGAAAAATAAAATAAGCCACTGGGAACTGATTTTTAATGGTTTTAACTCTTCTGAAATTGTGATAATGTTCTCCTTTACCGATGGATGCACCAATATTCTTTAAACATCCTGAGTCATGAACTTGACTCGGGAACAAACTCGTTCATACCAATCTGTAACTTAAAGCCTTTGTGAGCGTTCCATCACTTTTTCAGTGTTTTGCCAGCATTTTAATCATTTCAGTCGTGCATATCTCAATAATGTATCTCATCTTTTTTAAATGTCATATGTTTCTTTTTAAATAAAAACAAGGAAAGCAATCATACAGATTCTTGTTGTTGTTTTTTGTTGGGGACGGGACTGAATGCTATATCTATTAAAATACGTAAATTGTATTTTCGTGTAATCTGGATAGTTCCCAAATTAAAACTATCAATGTTTAGACATTTCCACTAATGTAAAATTGAATGATTTCTCAAAAAAAAAAAATTGATGTCGCAGATCTGATTTGTGTGGCCCCCGAAAGCGTGGAAATGTGTAAATAAAGTACGTTGTCTTTTCTTAATTAATGTATTACAAAAATAAATGTACTGTGTACAAGTACATATATTTACACTTTAAAAACTTCTTAAGGACCATGCTTTTTTTTTTTATTTCTCTTTGCTATTTGGACTTATTGGACCCTAATTAGATTAAAAACTAAGAATCATCTTTTGATATGATGTACTTAGACCATAAGTACACAAACGTGTACTTATACATGCCATTCGACTGTACAACTCCTCTCTGGGGGGTAGGGGGGAACTAGGATGACAGGGGATGCAAAACTAACTTTTTCATAACATGGTCACAACTGTCTAGTTTCTCTTGTTATATTCTTATTTTACTGTTATATTTTTATTCTCATTGTTGCTTTTTATTTTTATTCTAATTGTACTATTTTTCTATTTTGTTTCCATTTATACCCCCATTATTTACTTTTTAAATTCGATCTCAATTTTGTACACTGCTGCTGGAATTTTAATTTTCCTGAAGGAATCAATAAAGTACTATCTATCTATCTATCTATCTATCTATCTCTATCCATCTGTCTATTTATCTATATTCATGTTTAGTGACATGCTAATTCTTATTTTTACACTTTTTTTTCTTCTCCAAATTCCATCGTATGTTATACTCTTCTGACACCACCAGATGGCAGTATAAGTGTCCACATAAGTGGCCATAAGACCCCAATTCAGTAGTGTACACAATTTTGCAAAATAAGAGCTAAAAGGTGCTGTCCACGCATGTGGCCACTAAGCCTTTAGAGGTTTTAATCATCTTTAATAATAAAACTTGAACATTTCAAAACAATGCTATTGTTCAAATAAGGATACATACTTAAATGTCTGCTTGACTTATGATTTCAAAGCAAGTAATCCCAACAAACTGTTCATGTAAACGCCACTTTCAATATAGAGTAATACACTATAAAACACAACAACCGTAGATTTTACACTTATAAAAAAAACTTACATGAATTTTTACGTAAAAAAACAGTGGTACCGTTTTTCCATTCCATCCATAAATTTTCTACCGCTTGTCCCTTTTTTGGGGTCGGGGGTGCTGGAGCCTATCTCAGCTGCATTCGGGCGGAAGGCGGGGTACACCCTGGATTTAATTTAATTACATGTATTTTTTTATTTTATATGCTGTGAAAATAAATGTACAAATATTAGGGTAAAATTGTGGCGACTGAGATGCCTGTTTTATACAGTACAATCTAAAGATTTGGTTTTGTACAGCGTACGTGAATAAAGAGACTGTTATACACACGTTTTACACAGCTTGGATGATTCCTTAAAATGTTCCAGTTCCATTAACACATTTAAAAAACCCTTAAAGACCAATGTCTTGGAAAACTATATCACTCTTGACCAGTGTTGGGTTAGTTACTGAAAACTAGTTACAGTTACTAGTTACTTTATTTCAAAAGTAACTCAGTTACTTACACCAACAAGTAATGCGTTACTGTGAAAAGTAACTATTTAGTTACTTCTTTTTTTCCTCTTTTTTTTTTAAGGCTCCCATTAATGCCCTTTTAGCCTTCATTTCAGTACTGTTATTGCACTGGAGAATAATACAATGTGTTGATCAACTTGACATGCATTTGCATCACTGAACTCAGAAAGCAATGTGGTCTACATACAACACACAAACAATGTGGTCTACATACAACACACAAACAATGTGGTCTACATACAACACACAAAGACAAAGACATGTTTCAAAGAGCCAATTTCAGGCCAGAACAAATTGACAAAACTATTTTGAATAGCTGCAACATAATGGCACTTTAACTTTAAGTATATAGGATCTTTGATCCAAGACACAACTTACATTTAACTAAAATGTTATTTTCTTTGTGGTCGACAAAAGAAAAGTATTGAGAATGTCTCCATGTTAAGAAACTCGACTTCTGGCTTCACCGTGATGTCTTGTTAGTTGTTATGAGAGTAGCGTATGTGTGTTTGTGTGTGGCCCATTAAGATATGACAGCAAGTGAGGTGAGTGACGTCAGTGAGTGAGTGGGCGAGAGAGGTGAGGGAGCGGCGACAGTGAGTGCGTGCAGATGCTTTAGCTTGGTGGATGGCTGCATCCAATAAAGTCACAAAGTTGCAACAAACCGCCGGCCTCGTCATTCACCCTCAGCTGTAAAGACCCACTTCCGGGTAAAGTGACGGTTGTTAGCCCCGAAGTACATAGGCCCTGGAGGAACGTCTCCCCTGCGCCCCTCAACTACGGTCTGGGAGCCCCGCCCCCACCCACACAAAGCACGCCTTTTCTTTTCCACCGCAGCGCTCCAATAAAACACACTCAGATCTTCAGTTTCTAGCCGATACTACATACAAAATAACGCAATAACGCATCATGTAGTAACGGTAACTGAGTTACTGAATATAAAAAAATAACGCGTTAGATTACTAGTTACCGCCAAAACTAACTTTGTAACGCGTTAGTCCCAACACTGCTCTTGAATTAACACAGTAGTTAATACTATGATCGATGTTAATTACAAACTAAATGTGGCATATAAATAATAATGGAAGTATAATTGATTGTATATAGTATATAATTGGTACAAAGGTTTAACTAACGCGTGTACGTGGATATTTCACATGTCTTTAAAGTGTTTATGTTGTGTACAAGGTGTATTTATAATATGTTGTGTAAAGGAAATTTCATATTTTTTGGAAGCTCATCTTGTATTTGACATTGTTTATAGCAGGGGTCCCCAAACTTTTTGACTCGGGGGGCCGCATTGGGTTAGGCTGTGTATATATATATGTATCAGAATCAGAATCAGAATCAGCTTTATTGTCATTACACAAGGTAACGAGATTGAGGCCATTCCATACAGTGCAATGTGTGCATGCTAGAAAAACAATGTGCAAATATATAAAAATATAAAAAAATATATATACATATATGCATTGTCTTTATAATCCGTTTTGTCATTTAACATCAATTAACATTGATGTTCATCAACATTTAACATTGTAACGTTATCGATGGGAAAATTCATTTTTAGACAATATGATTTGCCTGAGTGGCTAGGAGACACCAAGAGTAACAAGCGGTAGAAAATGGATTAGAAAGGAAAGATTAAAAAAAAAATAATAATAAAAATTTTTAACTTTGGACTTCCTGTGGGCTGGATTTTGGATGCTGGGGGGGGCCGGATCCGGCCCGCGGGCTGTAGTTTGGGGACCCCTGGTTTATAGGGTTAGGCGCAATAAGTGTTCAACTTCAGCCTAAACCCTTTCGGTCTGCAACATTTTCAATTTATGAATGTACAACTGTTTTATGTAAAACTCTTTGTTTATTTTGTTGACCACTGACCGAAGAAATAATAAACTAATAAAACTAATATATACACATTTTTATTCATACTGTATATTCTTTTTATTCATACTGTATATTATTCACTGTTAAAAGCGGCCCTCTGAGGGCAACCATAACCGCGATGTGGCCCTCAATGAAAACCAGTTTGACATCCCTGCTCTAAATCAAGGCACTAGTTTTTGAAATTGAACCGAACTATCTTGTCGTCAATGTCAACTGTGTCATCTTTGTTTGCTTTTTTTGCGCGCATACACACCATGCAGGTCCTCTACTGCCCCCTGGTGGAAGACGGGAGAACTACCACTCCAACATGCTCGCAGAACGACCATGCGTGACAACTGCTTGACGTCATCAATCGGAAGACAGGGAAAAAAACTTTAACTCGAACGCAAAAAAGTTAGCCTTTAATATATTTTTAATTTTTTTTATTTTAATTTTAATTTTAACGACGTGGCTTTCCAGCGAGTTTGGACAAACGTGAGTCCTATTTCTACTTTTCCCTCGTTGGTGTGAAATATCGGCATTCGTCGAGACAGCTCACTTGCTAATTTATTTATTTTTATATTTTAATTATTATTTTTAAGTCGCATTTGTGGCCGCTCTTTAACTGAAAATGTACGATTTAAACGAGGTGACACCTGTCGAGCGAGTCATGCTAGCTAGCGTGTTAGCAGCCGTGCTAGCATTGCATCATATCAAAAGTACATTAATGTTGAAAAATGAACGAGTAACCTAAACGACACATTTTTTTGGCGACTTATATTCTCTGTATTAGCTATTAATTTGAGGTTTTAACGTGTTTTGTACAGCGACCACATCGCCACCAAATGTACAGAAATGGCGGACATAAGCAGACAATCAGCTGAAAGATGATTACGGTGTTTATTGTTCTCCCTGCGTATTTAAATGCATAATTACGGTAATTCGCTCTCATTCAAATTGTGATTATTTAAATGTTAGGTTATGACATCACATATATATTTATGCTGTAGAATCTAATTCAAATCAAATTGTCACCCCAAGGATCGGAGTCAAATCGGGAGTTATAAGAGTTTTCCTCCCTACACTTTAGAATATAATATTATAGAATATATCTTTATTGTCATTGTACAACGAAAGTGGATGACATTGTTATCACCAGGAAAGATGAGGTCACCTACCTAGGTTCCATACTAGAGGCTAATCTTTCCTGTGATAAAATGGCAACCAAGGTAATCAAAAAGGTCAACCAACGAATGAGATTTCTCTACAGAATCTCCTCTCTGGTCAAGAAAAACACCATGAAGATTCTGGCGGGAACTCTCATTCAACCCTTTTTCGACTACGCATGCACCTCCTGGTACCCTAGCACCTCCAAAATCCTCAAATCTAGACTCCAAACATCCCAGAACAAGCTAGTCAGATTACTTCTGGACCTCCACCCCAGATCACACCTCACTCCTACCCACTTCTCCAAAGTGGGCTGGCTCAGGGTGGAGGACAGAGTGAAACAACTTGCACTGAGCCTAGTCTATAAAATCCGCTAAAAGTTTCAATCCATCAATCAATCAATCAAGCAAACTATCCACGGGTCGCGGGGACAGCAGCCTAAGCAGAGAAGCCCAGACTTCCCTCTCCCCAGCCACTTCATCCAGCTCCTCCCGGGGGATCCCGAGGCATTCCCAGGCCAGCCGGGAGACATAGTCTTCCCAACGTGTCCTGGGTCTTCCCCGTGGCCTCCTGCCGGTCAGACGTGCCCCAAACACCTCCCTAGGGAGGCGTTCGGGTGGCATCCTGAGCCGATGCCCGAACCACCTCATCTGGCTCCTCTCCATGTGGAGGAGCAATGGACCTAGATTTCCCTTGCCCGGACGCGGGTCACCGGGGCTCCCCTCTGGAGCCAGGGTTGGAGGTGGGGCACGATGGCGAGCCCCTGGTGGCCGGGCCTGTTCCCGAAGAGGCAATGTGGGTCCCCCCTCCAATAGGCTCACCACTCATGGGAGGGGTCATAGAGGTCGGGTGCAGTGTGAGCTGGGCAGCACCCGAAGGCAGGGCACTTGGCGGTCCGATCCTCGGCTACATAAGCAAGCAAACTAATATAGTGCAAATTCATAATGACACATAAGAATATGGTACTGAGATAAATAGATAAAAATACAGGGCAGCAGTTCAAAAAGTTTATCTCCGGGGTGAGATGGGTCCCTTATGATGTTTTGGGCCCTTTTGAGGCACTTGGCACTGTACACTTTAGGGGTGCATGTTATGCCTAATTTATTCAGTCGTATAAGTGTTATCTTGATTATTTTATTAGAGATCTGAAGGGCCAGTTGTGGCCCGCCACGTCATTTTATTTGGCCCTCGAAAGCCCGGCAATAAAATGTATCAATAAAGTACTGTAACTTGACTTAGACAAACTTTAATGATCCACAAGGGAAATTGGTCCACACAGTAGCTCAGGTACAAAGGATGGAAAGTGTAAGAATGGAAAAGATAATGCAGGTATAAAGTAGACTAAAAATGTACTGTAGTAGCAATATGAAATATAACATACAGTATGTAATATTTACATATTATATATACAGTACATGATATATACTGATATATTTTTATATAATACTAAATGGGCCCTAGTGTGTGGATGTGAGTGTGAATGTTGTCTGTCTATCTGTGTTGGCCCTGCGATGAGGTGGCGACTTGTCCAGGGTGTACCCCGCCTTCCGCCTGATTGTAGCTGAGATAGGCTCCAGCGACCCCAAAGGGAATAAGTGGTAGGAAATGGATGGATGGATATACAATAATTACTAAATGTATTCTTTCTTTCTGTTTTGGGAGAAAACAAATATATGTACTCCGTGTAACCGCAAATTATGTTACCTTGAATATTGTCTAATTATGCAAAAATATATTATCAAACGTTCACACCATTTTTTTTAAATAGAAATAAATACTAGTAATAAAGATTTCAAAGCAAGTTATCCATCTTATTGTGCAATGTAAAAGTAGCAATAGATTTCGTGGTAAAATTTACTTTAGTTTTTGTACAGCATTTTTCTCTAAATGAAAAAAACTGTTGTTTTTTTTACTGTAATAAACTGTGTTGTTTTGGCATTTACAGTAATACACCCAAAAATCTACACTTGTTGATTTGCGGTAAAAAAAAAACCAAAAAACCCACTTGCAGTTCAGGTGCCAAAATGTTACTGTAAAATTGCATTTTTTTGAAATTTACATTAAAAAAACAAATGTAAATTTTACAGTAAAAATGCTGGCAACTGCGCTGCTTTTTTCTTCTTTTTTTTTAACCATAAAAACAGCAGTACTGTTTTTCCATTTACAGTAATATACACAACATTTTGAGGTGAAATTATTGCAACTTACCATATTTACTTTAAAACAAATCTACTAATAAAATGCATTAAAAAATTGTGTAATAGTACTCACTGTTAGAGGCGGCCCTCTGGGGCCAAACATAACTGCGATGTGGCCCTCAGTGAAAACGACTTTGCTTTAGATACATGCCCATGTATTTTCCTCATTAGGAAACATGACAATTAAACCACGATATGTGTGTTTTTTGTTCCAATATGGTCTAGTCTAGATGGGGAGATGTGGCGCTACCGAAAGCCTGGATTTAAAGCGCTCCTGGTGGCTGAGCTGCAGAGACAGCAGCAGCACCGGCAGTTTTGTGACACTCTCCTCAGGGCAGAAGGTAAAAACAATAATACTGTCTCAAACTAGATGAGGCAATTCTTGAAAGAATTGCGTGTGAATGCTCCAAGGCTGAAGTTGAACTGAAATGCTGACAGAATGAATGTAAGAATAGTTGGAATGTGTTGAAGGTGGAATGGTTTCAATCGGTTGAAAAATGTGGGAATTGTGGAAGTTTGAAAAATGGATAATTCATTTTGAATGGGGAAAAGGTCCCTAAAAACTGGGAATTCTAGGAAAGCTGGGAATTTATTTCATAGATGTTGAAAGGTAACACACAATATCTGAACAGACTGAATATTTTGAAGTTGGAACGGTTTGAATCGGATGAAAAATGTGGGAGTTGTGGAACTTTGAAAAATGTCCCATTCATTTCAATGGGAATTTCATGGGAAAAGCAGGATTTTGTTGGAAACTTTTAAAAGGCTTGAATGTTCTGAATGAGTTGAAATGGTCGGTGTTGGAATTTTTCAAATCGGTCGAGAAATGTGGAAGTAGTAAAATTTTTAATTGAGAAATGGTATTTCGGGAAAACCGGTAATTTATCCAGTTCAAAAAACAACTTAGTTTTTTTGTCCCGATTAAGAGGAATGTTTTGACGGTGGAACGGTTAAAGTGGGTTGAAAAATGTGGAAGGAGTAGTCGCCAGAAAGAGGGTCCAAAAAGGGTTTGAAAAAAAAGGGAATTCTGAGAATTCCTGGAATTTTTTGGAAAAAATATAGTTTGAATGTCCAGTATGAGTGGAATAAGTTGAAGGTGGAATGGTTTGAATCAGTTGAAAAATGGGTAATTTTGAATGGGGAAAATCTTCCTAAAAACTGGGAATTCTAAGAAATCTGGGAATTTATTTATAGATGTTTGAAAGGGAACACACAATTCCTAAACAGACTGAATATTTTAAAGTTGGAATGGTTTGAATCGGATGAAAAATGTGGGAATTGTGGAACTTAAAAAAATATCCCATTGGAAATTTGGGAAAAGCTGGATGTTCTGAATGAGTTGAAATGGTTGGTGTTGGAAGTTTTCAAATTGGTCGAGAAATGCTAGTAACATTTGTAATTGAGAAATGGTATTAAGGAATTTCGGAAAAATCTGGAATTTTTCCAATTCAAAAAACAACTTTGTTTTTTGTCCTGATTAAGAGGAATGTTTTGACAGTGGAATGGTTGAAGTGGGTTGAAAAATGTGGAAGGAGTAGTCGCCAGAAAGAGGGTCAAAAAAGGTTTTTAAAAAAAAGGGAATTCTGGGAGTTCCTAGAATTTTTTTGAACTTGGAAAAAATATAGTTTGAATGTCCAGGATGAGTGGAATGGTTTGAATCTGTTGAAAAATGTGGCAATGGTGGAAGTTTGAAAAATGGATAATTAATTTTGTATAGGGAAAATGTTCCTAAAAACTGGGAATTCTAGGAAATCCGGGAATTTCTTTTACAGATGTTGAAAGGGAACACACAATTCCTGAACAGAAAAATGTGGAAGTTGTGGAACTTTAAAAAATGTCCCATTGATTTCAATGGGAATTTCATGGACATTTTGGAAAAACTGGAATTTTTTGGGAAAATGTTAAGACTTGAATGTTCTGAATGAGTTGAAATGGTTGGTGTTGGAATTTGTCAAATCGGTCGAAAAATGTTAGAAACATTTTTAATTGAGAAATGGTATTAAGGAATTTAGGAAAAATCTGGAATTTTTCCAATTAAAAAAACAACTTCGTTTTTTGTCCTGATTAAGAGGAATGTTTGGACAGTGGAATGGTTGAAGTGGGTTGAAAAATGTGGAAGGAGTCGTCGCCAGAAAGAGGGTCATAAAAAGGGAATTCCTGGAATTGTTTTGAACTGGGAAAAATATAGTTTGAATGTCCAGTATGAGTGGAATAAGTTGAAGGTGTAATGGTTTGAATCGGTGGAAAAATGTGGAAATGGTGGAAGTTTGAAAAATGGATCATTCATTTTGAATGGGGAAAATGTTCTTAAAAACTGGGAATTCTAGGAAATCCGGGAATTTCTTTCATAGATGTTGAAAGGGAGCACACAATTCCTGAACAGGCTGAATATTTTGAAGTTGGAACGGTTTGAATCGGATGAAAAATGTGGGGGTTGTGGAACTTTGAAAAATGTCCCATTCATTTCAATGGGAATTTCATGGGAAAAGCGGGTTATTTTTTGGAAAATGTTAAAAGGCTTGAATATTCTAAATGAGTTGAAATGGTCGGTGTTGGAATTTTTCAAATCGGTCAAGAAATGTTGAAGTAGTAACATTTTTAATTGAGAAATGGTATTTCGGGAAAACCGGTAATTTATCCAGTTCAAAAAAACAACTTTGTTTTTTTGTCCTGATTAAGAGGAATGTTTTGACAGTGGAATGGTTAAAGTGGGTTGAAAAATGTGGAAGGAGTAGTCGCCAGAAAGAGGGTCAAAAAAGTGTTTGAAAAAAAGGGAATTATGAGAATTCCTGGAATTTTTTGGAAAAAATATATTTTGAATGTCCAGTATTATACAGCATTATTCACATGTGAATAATATAAATACAGTCTATTATACAGCATTATTCACATGTGAATAATATAAATACAGTCTTATACAGCATTATTCACATGTGAATAATATAAATACAGTCTATTATACAGCATTATTCACATGTGAATAACATAAATACAGTCTATTATACAGCATTATTCACATGTGAATAACATAAATACAGTCTATTATACAGCATTATTCACATGTGAATAACATAAATACAGTCTATTATACAGTGTTATTCACATGTGAATAATATAAATACAGTCTATTATACAGCATTATTCACATGTGAGTAATATAAATACGGTCTATTATACAGCATTATTCACATGTGAGTAACATAAATACAGTCTATTACACAGCATTATTCACATGGGAATAACATGAATACAGTCTATTATATAGCATTATTCACATGTGAATAACATAAATACAGTCTATTATACAGCATTATTCACATGTGAATAATATAAATACAGTCTATTATACAGCATTATTCACATGTGAATAATATAAATGCAGTCTATTATACAGCATTATTCACATGTGAATAATATAGTCTATTATACAACATTATTCTCATGAATAATATAAATACAGAGTATTATACAGCATTAGTCACATGTGAATAATATACATACAGTCTATTATACAGCATTATTCTCATGAATAATATAAATACAGTTTATTACACAGCATTATTCACATGTTAATAATATAAATACAGTCTATTATACAGCATTATCTAATGAATAATATAAATACAGTTTATTATACAGCATTATTCACATGTGAATAACATAAATACAGTCTATTATACAGCATTATTCACATGTGAATAACATAAATACAGTCTCTTATACAGCATTATTCACATGTGAATAATGTAAATACAGTCTATTATACAGCATTATTCTCATGAATAATATAAATACAGTTTATTATACAGAATTATTCACATGTGAATAATATAAATAGTCTATTATACAGCATTATTCACATGTGAATAATGTAAATACAGTCTATTATACAGCATTATTTTCATGAATAATATAAATACAGTTTATTATACAGCATTATTCACATGTGAATAATATAAATACAGTCTATTATACAGCATTATTCACATGTGAATAATATAAATACATTTACAGTACATGTACAGTCAAAAGGAACATATGCATTATACAGTCTGATGGCTGTCGGTATGAAGGACTTCCTGTGTCGTTCCGTGTTGCATTTTGGTGAAATGCATGTGTTAACGCTTTGGAGCATTTCTCACAATAAACAAAACGGCCCCCGTGTAGGTAAAACTATGCTGACCGCTCTTCTCCCTCCAGGTGTTTCAGTGCCAGCACACAGTTGTGTCCTCTCAGCCATCAGCCCAGAACTGTCCACTGCTCTGTCCGCCTCACCCACGCCCCCTGCTGGACAAGACCATGTGGTGGACTTTGGGACTCTGGGCGCCAGCACTCTGCTCCACCTGGTCACACTGCTGTACTCTGGGGAGATGGCCGGGGAGGGGGAGAGCGAGAAGCGGCGGGCCGTGTCGGCGGCGGCCAAGATGGGCATCCAGGACCTGGTGGCTGTCACGCAGCGTGCTGAGGCGGGCGTGCAGACTGATCCGGTGGCGGAGGATAAAGTCACGTATGTCGGGTGGACAGGGGAGGTGATGGATGGTAGCACCGTGCTGTGGAATGAGACAAATGGGGGTAAATACGTACAGACAGGTGGCCTTCAAATAAGTTCTTGTCCTCCTGTGCCAACCTACGAGACCATTGACATGTCTCAACTTGAGAGTTTAAGACACCCTCCAGATAATAACCCACATTCCCAAGGTGGGTTTGGACACACACCTGACATAGCGCCTCAATCCCTGCCCAGCCAGGACACCCTGTGGCCCGCTCACACGCACGCCTTCTTCTCTGGTGTTTTGGAGGGAGAAATAGCAGGCGACGAGCAGTTTGGGCAATATCGTGACAACATCCCGGGATTTATTAGCCACTTCTTAAACTCGGACCGCCGGGAGGCGGCGAGAGCCAAGAGGAAGGCGCGAGGAGCCGGAGCGACGGTCCAGCGGAGGCCGCGTGGAGGGTGGATGCAGAAGGTGGACGTGCAGACGGTGGTGGCCAGCAAGCAGCACAGGTCCCTTCTGCACAGGTGCGGGACGGCGGCCGCCGTGCGGACGGGCCGGGGGGGAGGAGCCACAGGCAGGAAGTTGTACCTGAAGACCCGACGCATTCTGGATTCCTTCTGGAGGTCCCAGAGGAGACGGGGGCGAGGACTGTGGAAGGGTTTTAGCCCGGGTGGAGAAAGTCCTTACGAGATGGGAGGAGGCGGCAATGTGATGTGTAGACAGAGGACAAAGCAGGATTGTGAACAGGTTAGATACGCACACGCACACACATACAAACACACACACACATTACCGTATTTTTCGGGGTATAAGTCGCACCGGCCGAAATTGCATAATAAGTAAGGAAAAAAAACATAAGTCGCACTGGAGTATAAGTCGCATTTTTTAGGGAAATTTATTTGATAAAAGCCAACATCAAGAATAGACATTTGAAAGGCAATTTAAAATAAATAAAGAATAGTGAACAACAGGCTGAATAAGTGTACGTTATATGAGGCATAAATAACCAACTGGTATGTTAACGTAACATATTATGGTAAGAGTCATTCAAATAACTATAACATATAGAACATGCTATACGTTTACCAAACAATCTGTCACTCCTAATCGCTAAATCCCATGAAATCTTATACGTCTAGTCTCTTACATGAATGAGCTAAATAATATTATTTGATAATTTACGGTAATGTGTTAATAATTTCACACATAAGTCGCTCTTGAGTATAAGTCGCACCCTCGGCCAAACTATGAAAAAACTGCGACTTATACTCCGAAAAATACGGTATATAAATTTGTTGGTTTTCTGACATGGACTTGTTTCTTCAGCATTGTCCACACATTTATAAAAAAAAAAAAAACGGAACGGAATTTTACAGTTTTTTTTATTGAATGGGCCACCCAAAATGTACATTAGAATAAAGAGAGTGAGATTTACAATATTGTCTCTGAACAATAAAACACTGAATATTAACAAAATATGAACATATTTTACTTCTCAGACCAGCTCCTCCATAGGTGTGTGTCTTTTACAATCAAGCTGAACAACAAAAATTTCACAAACCGCAAAATATGAATACAAAGGGTAATAAACACCTACCATATGATATATTATCACTTTTATGCAGAAATTTGTTGTAAAAATCTGCTTCCGCATCTGATCCTGACACATGCGTTTGGGGCTGGCTGCTCTGAAAACAAACCCCGCCCACTCTGCTTTGTTCCTGGTCTGAGCTGCTGTGACCTAGATTACCGTAATAACTCCTATAGCACCCAAAAGCACAGATTTCGACCATTGAAATACTTTCTATAGTTCAATACTTACGGTCATTTAAAAACAGCACTGCACATCATAATGGCAAATACAGTTTTGAGGTTAAAGGTCTAAAAAATGATGTAGAGCAGGGGTGCTCATTAAGTCGATCGCGAGCTACCGGTCGATCTCGGAGGGTGTGTCAGTCGATCACCAGCCAGGCATTTAAAAAATAGTCCTAAAAATGAGCGATCATAAATTTTCACTATGACGTCACTTTCGTCACTTGATTGACATTCACGGCACCCGAGGGTCTTCTGAGATGACGCTGGCTGCTACCAGCTCATTAAAATTACCGACTGGAAGGCGAGAAACACTTTATTTCAACAGACTCTGGCGTCGTACCTGTCGTCAAAACTCCAAAGACCGACTGCACAGTTGCATAGTTGCGCTAACAAAACAAGAGTCTCAGAAAGCTGGCGTGCACAAGCTAGCAAGCTACGGAGTTTGCCGACAATGTATTTCTTGTAAAGTGTATACAAAGGAGTACGGAAGCTGGACAAATAAGATGCCAAAAACCAACCACTTTCATGTGGTATTGGACAGAAAGGAGGACTTTTTTTCTCCTCCATTCGAAAATGCGGACGTTTTTAGCACCACTGTCTGATTCCAATCAATGCAAGTCATCAGAATCAGGTAATACACCAACTTATATTCTTGTCTTCATGAAAGAAAGGAATCTATATGTGTTAAACATGCTTGTATTATCTTTAAACACCTTTAATTTATTAATAATATTAACTATATGTATTAAACATGCTTGCATTATCATTAAACACCTTCAACTTGTTAACAATATTAACTATATGTATTAAACATGCTTGAATTATCTTTAAACACCTTTAACTTGTTAACAATATTAACTATATGTATTAAACATTCTTGTATTATCATTAAACACCTTTAATTTATTAACAATATTAACTATGTGTTAAAAATGATTGCATTATCATTAAACACCTTTAATTTATTAACAATATTAACTATATGTGTTAAACATGCTTGCATTATCATTAAACACCTTTAACTTATTAACAAAAACATATATTTCATAAATAAGTAAATATAAATTATATATATGAATGAGGTAGATCCCCACGACTTGATCAATTGAAAAGTAGCTCGCCTGCAGAAAAAGTGTGAGCACCCCTGATGTAGAGCGTCCGGCGGGCCGGATTGAAAATCTTAATGGGCCGCATGTGGCCCGAGAGCCGTATTTTGCCTAGGTCTGCACTAGATGGAGCCTGTGCACGTACCACAGTTTGATAATCACTGGTGTAACCTTTTTCTGACAGGTGTCACCCGCCGTGCCCCGCCTCTCCCTCCCTCCGCCTCACGAAGACCCATCTGAGCGCTTCAATCGTCTATTCGAGGAAGTGCTGATGGGCCTGAACGCTCCGCACTCCCAACCCTGCCAACAGCGCTATTCCGCCGTCACCACCGAGGTAGTCGCCACCGGACGAGCAGGCGCCGGCGATGCGGACGCTGAGGTGGGCTTCCTGGAGCCGCAGGTGGAGGGAGATTTGACGGCCATGTTGGAAGACTTCCTGCAGTCCTTCGAGCAATACGGCGGCGTTGTCGGGGAGGTGGAACACAGCAGCCCAGGAAAGCAATCCCAGCGCACTGAAGCTTCTGAGCGGGGTAAAGCGGCAGGAAACACCAGAAGTAAGAAACGACCCTTCCGACAAAAGAAGAAGCAGACCCCTGGCTCAGTGAGTGACATAATCAATAGAAAAGTTCGGGAAGGGGACAATAAGAGATTACGACGGACGTCTGTGGTGAAAGTGAGGCAGCAGAGTGCTCTGCAAGTAAACACCTCAACCATGACCATCACAGTCCAGAAGGTGCCTGCTGGAACAAGTCTTGACTGATGTGTTTGTTTACTCATCACACATGTCATTCCTTAACAGAATCCTGCACAGTCCGCACTCACCTATCCAGTCAGAAGCAGACGCAAGAAAGTCCAAAACATGGTGAGATCATTTCATTTTGTTTTAGAAATGGTTGATGAGATGGCGACTTGTCCAGGGTGTACACCGCCTTCCGCCCGAATGCAGCTGAGATAGGCTCCAGCGCCCCCCCGTGACCCCGAAAGGGACAAGCGGTAGAAAATGGATGGTTGAGGCTACGGATGTCCCGATCCAGGTTTTTGCACTTCCGATCCGATGCCGATACTGGCCGATACTGGCCTATCCGAGCATGTATTAAACTTTAAAGTTTTTTAGCCTACTTAGTTGTCAGATTCATGTTGAAAAGGGTTTTAGTACTCTTGATAACAACTAGCCAGCTGAATTAGGTGAGTTTGAATTAGGGATGTCCCGATCCAGGTTTTTGCACTTCCGATCCGATACCGATATTGTTTTTGCATTTCCGATCCGATACCGATACTGACCGATACCGATACTGACCGATACTGGCCTATCCGAGCATGTATTAAAGTTTAAAGTTATTTAGCCTACTTAGTTGTCAGAATCATGTTGAAAAGGGTTTTAGTACTCTTGATAACAACTAGCCAGCTGAATTAGGGGAGTTTGAATAATACACAATGGTTGGTAACAAAAAACTGACCTGTTTATTCAAGGATAAACACAAAATAGACAAAATTATACATGACAAACAGAAATGGCATCATTGAACTAGGGCTGGGCGATATGGCCTTTTTTTAATATTGCGATATTTTAAGGCCACATTGCGATACACGATATACATCTCGATATTTTGCCTTAGCCTTGAATGAACACTTGATGCATATAATCACAGCAGTATGATGATTCTATGTGTTTTGATTGATTGATTGAGACTTTTATTAGTAGGTTGCACAGTGAAGTACATATTCCGTACAATTGACCACTAAATGGTAACACCCCAATAAGTTTTTCAACTTGTTTAAGTCGGGGTCCATGATACAGATATATACTATCAGATATATACTATCATCATAATACAGTCATCACACAAGATAATCACATTTAATTATTTACATTATTTATAATCCAGGGTGTGGAGGGGGGCGTTGGATGTAAGTGTCAAAAAGACAGCCAAAAGAGTTTGATATGAGAATAAATCTAAAGTTAAAATATAGGGTAGAAATGCACCCATTTGCAGGAAATGTAGTCTTGATTTGGCTTGCATGTCTACATTAAAACATTCTTCTTCATACTGCATTAATATATGCTACTTTTATACTTTCATGCAGAGAAGGAAATCACAACTAAAAAAATCACTAATTTTTTCATACAGTGTTGATGTGGAAATTTTTGCCTCGGCATTTTGATGGTGTGGGCGTGTGGCACCAAATGGAGATAAGAGTCTCGACAGACGTCACAATATTTGAACAATTTGACGAAAACTGTTTTCTCTGTCGTGTCCGTGTCGAAAATTGTTATGCGCTTATTTTTTTATTTGATTTTGTGCGTGGCATAGATTTGCTATGCGCAGAGGACGCTTAAACAGTGCGCAATTGCACAGGCGAGCACCCTAGAGGGAGCGTTGCTCGCACGGCTGCGCTAGCATCACTGCTAACGTTAGCCATGCTGCTACCTCTCTGCTCGGGGAGGACGTATACGTATGTGACGTATGACGTGACAGTATGTGACGTATGACGTGACAGTATGTGACGTGTGTCGTGACAGTATGTGACGTGTGTAAGAAGGTGCACTTGCTGTCTGTGAGAGGGAGACACAGGAAAGAGTGAAAAGAGCCGTGTAATGCCAGCAGCTAAAAGCAACTGCGTGAGAATTCACAGACCTGTGGATGTGTTGAAGGTGTGCTGGAAAATGTGGAACGGAAATTACGGAGCAGCAGAAAAGTGGAATGTATTATTTAAATCGGTGCGTTGGAAAACACGGACCGGAGTTTTTTTTAAACTGGATCTGGATCGGCATTTTCCCATGCCTTGCCGATACGCAATTTTTGGCAAATATCGGCAGCCGATCCGATCCAAATTTCGGATCGGGACATCCCTAGTTTGAATAATACACAATGGTTGGTAACAAGAAACTGACCTGTTTATTCAAGGATAAACACAAAATAGACAAAATGATGCATGACAAACAGAAATGGCATCATTGAGCAGTAAAAAAGTGAACAGTATAAAGTGCAAATAATGCTGTAAACATTATTTAAAAAAGCAAAACAGCCTGAGTGCGATAAAATGTCTATAACTCAGCATCAATACTTGCTCTTGAACAAGTGTAAACTTAAAAAAAAGAAAACTATCTACACACTCCCTTCAATTGTTTGCCCCCCCCGACTGCAGTCCAAGCATAATGGGGAGATGTGTTGGATGGTGCGTCGAAAGCCCACTTTACTCACGAGAGATAACGGCTCATCATCCAGAATGACTCTAGTTATCCCCTGGGCTTCAGCACTGTTCAGTGGCAGTACGTCACGCTTCGCCAACGTTTCTGTCAGAGTTAGTTGGTCTTTTCGTCAGTTTTCTTTAGAAATTCTTCATATTCTTTACAGTGGTATTTAAATTAATTAAAAAAATAAAATAAAATAAAATAAAATTTGTGAAAAAATTTAAAAAATTAAAAAAAATTTTTACTAAAATTAAAAATTTTTTTTTAAAAAGTTAAAAAAAAATGTAAAAATTAAAAAAGGTGTTTTAAGTTCAAACATGATTTTCAAGGTAAAAAATTATTTTCAAGGTAAAAAAAAATTTCAAGGTAAAATTTTTTTTTCAAGGTTAAAAATGATTTTTAAGGTAAACAAATGATTTTCAAGGTAAAAAAAAAATTTCAAGGTAAATTTTTTTTTCAAGATAAACATTTTTTTTCAAGGTAAAAAATCATTTTCAAGGTAAAAACTATTTTTCAAGGTAAAATTTTTTTTTCAAGGGTAAAATTGATTTTCAAGGTACAAAATCATTTTCAAATTTTTTAAAAATGTTTTTAAATTTTTAAAAAAAATTTTTTTAATTTTTTAAACTTCTTTAAATTTTTTAAATTTTTTTAAAAATTTTTTTAAATTTTTTAATTTTCTAAATTTTTTTTAATTTTTTTAAAACAATTTTAAACAATTTTAAAATGTTTTGATTTTTTTAAACAATTTTAACAATTAACATTTTTTTTTAGGGATAGGGTTAAGGTTAGGGTAAAAAAAAATTTAAAAAGTTAAAAATATTTAAAAAAAATTAAAAAAAATTTAATTAAAAAAAAAAAATTACAAAAAAAATTACAAAAATTACAAAAAAAAATCTAAAAGTAAAAAAAAAAAAAAAAAAGTGTTAAGTTACAACATGATTTTCAAGGTAAAAAATTATTTTCAAGGTAAAAAAAAATTTTTTTTAAACAATTTTAAAATGTTTTGATTTTTTTAAACAATTTTAACAATTAACATTTTTTTTTAGGGATAGGGTTAGGGTTAGGGTAAATTTTTTTTTAAAAAGTTAAAAATATTTTCAAAAAATAAAAAAAAAATTAATTAAAAAAAATAAAAAATTAAATAAAATAAAAAAAATAAAAAAAAATTAATTAAAAAAAATAAAAAATTAAATAAAAAAAAAAAAAATAAATAAATAAAAAAAAAAAAAAAAAATTTGA
>NC_084583.2:14925000-14965000 GCF_033978685.3 Nerophis lumbriciformis | reverse complement strand
GGGTGTACCCGTAAGCGGCCTTCACCTCCCACTCAGGCGTGTGTTCGTGGATCTGACCCTCAAACCAAATAAAAAGACACCTTTCCTGGGTGTCATCGCTATCAATGTGTGTGTGTGTGTGTGTGTGTGTGTGTGTGTGTGTGTGTGTGTGTGTGTGTGTGTGTGTGTGTGTGTGTGTGTGTGTGTGTCGTTCCAGTGCTTTAACAGTGCCATATTGTCTCTTATCACACAAAGAGGTGTGGAGTGGCCTGGAGATGTAGACCATGGTAATGGATGAGGAGGTGGGGAGGAGGGGGGCACAGAAGCTGTTGTTCCAGCCTTGGTGTGTGTCCCCCTCTCAGTGCTGGATGCGCCTGATGGACTGAATCTGGGGTGTCTGGCAGTGGGAGCCCCAGTTTTTGCAGTGCTGGTAGTCGCCACTGTGTCTCTCACACTCCATGATGTACTGCTGGCCCCTGTAGCCCGGGAACTGGTAGCACACAAAGCTGTGGGAGGACACACATAGGACTTCATTTCATGGCAGAATTATCATGTGGTGAACTAAGGTGTGTGTGTGTTGGGGTTGTACGGTATACCGGTACTAGTATAGTATCGCGGTACTAATGAATCAAAAACGGTACTATACTTTGAACAGTACCGGTTCCTGGGCATGACGTCATGTTGTGACATTGCTGCTTTTACGAGCAGAGGAGCATGTTTGGCAGCGCACACACACAGAGTACTTACAAGCAGACACAGTGTGTAGACAGAAAAGGGAGAACGGACGCATTTTGGCCTAAAGACTAACGATAAGGGTGAAGTTATAACTCTGAAAGGCAGACTCGCTTAAAAAGTCCTTTTTGTCTGAATATATTCACTTGGTACCATCGTTGTACGGTATACTGGTACTAGTATAGTACCACGACACTAATGTCTATCCGCAATCGGCAGTGTTTTAGCTACTTCTAAATCACTAATCCTCACCTCCATGGCGACAAAGAAGTATTATTATCACTGCAGGGCGAGGAATAGCTAAACATGCTTCACTACACACCGTAGGAGGATACAATAGCTCACCGCTAACTGAATGTAAACAAATGCCATGGGTGGATCTACACCTGACATCCACTGTAATGATACCAAGTACAAGAGCGTATCTAGTCGATACTACTATGATTACATCGATGTTTTTTGTTGTCGCAAAATCTTTTTTCTAGAGATGTTTGCCGATAAATGCTTTAAAATGTAATATCGGAAATGATCAGTATCGTTTTTTAATGATCGGTATCGTTTTTTTTGTTTTTTTTTAATTAAATCAACATAAAAAACGCAAGATACACTTACAATTAGTACACCAACCCCAAAAATCTCCCTCCCCCATTTACACTCATTCACACAAAAGGGTTGTTTCTTTCTGTTATTAATATTCTGGTTCCTACATTATATATCAATATATATCAATACAGTCTGCAAGGGATACAGTCCGTAAGCACACATGATTGTGCGTGCTGCTGGTCCACTAATAGTACTAACCTTTAACACTTAATTTTACTCATTTTCATTAATTACTAGTTTCTATATAACTGTTTTTATATTGTTTTACTTTCTTTTTTATTCAAGAAAATGTTTTAAATTTTTTTTTTTTTTTTTTTTTTTTTTAAAGGACCTTATCTTCACCATACCTGGTTGTCCAAATTAGGCATAATAATGTGTTAATTCCACGAATGTATATATCGGTATCGGTAATGTTTCCCGATAAATGCTTTAAAATGTAATATCGGAAATTATCAGTATCGTTTTTTTTAATTATCGGTATCGGTTTTGTTGTTGTTGTTTTTTTTTTTGTTTTTTTTTGTTTTGTTTTTTTTAATTAAATCAACATAAAAAACACAAGATACACTTACAATTAGTACACTAACCCCAAAAACCTCCCTCCCCCATTTACACTCATTCGCACAAAAGGGTTGTTTCTTTCAGTTATTAATATTGTGGTTCCTACATTATATATCAATATATATCTGCAGGGATACAGTCCGTAAGCACACATAATTGTGCGTGCTGCTGGTCCACTAATAGTACTAACCTTTAACACTTAATTTTACTCATTTTCATTAATTACTAGTTTCTATGCAACTGTTTTTATATTGTTTTACTTTCTTTTTTATTCAAGAAAATGTTTTTAATTTTTTTATTTTAAAAAGGACCTTATCTTCGCCATACCTGGTTGTCCAAATAAGGCATAATAATGTGTTAATTCCACGACTGTATATATCGGTATCGGTAATTAAGAGTTGGACAATATCGGATATCGGCAAAAAGCCATTATCGGACATCCCTACTTTTTTCCTTTTTAAAAAATTCATGTTATGTTCATAAACTCAGGAAATGCGTCCCTGTAACTACTTGGTATCTCATCGATACCCAAATGTGTGGTATCATCCAAAACTAATGTAAAGTATCAAAGAAGAGAAGAATAAGTGATTATTACATTTTAACAGAAGTGTAGATAGAACATGTTGAAACAGAAAATAAGCAGATATTAACAGTAAATGAACAAGTAGATTAATAATCACTTTTTACAGTTTATTCCTCATAATGTGTACAAAATAATAGGTGTATAAATGACACAATATGTTACTGCATAGACTAATTAGGAGTCTTTGTTTGTTTACTTACTACTAAAAGACAAGTTGTCTAGTATGTTCACTATTTTATTAAGGACTAAATTACAATAATAAACATATGTTTCTTGTACCCTAAGATTTTTTTGTTAAAATAAAGCCAATAATGCCATTTTTTTGTGGTCCCCTTTATTTAGAAAAGTGTGAAAAGGTATTGAAAAATATTGAAATACATTTATTTACAATATTGGTATCGTGACAACCCCAGTGTGTGTGTGTGTGTGTGTGTGTGTGTGTGTGTGTGTGTGTGTGTGTGTGTGTGTGTGTGGTGGCCTTCTGCCTCGACTGGATAGGTTTCAGCTTGCGGAAAAAAAAATTGTTTTGATGCCAAGGTTGTCTCTTGAATGCATGATTAACTTGAAACGTGGACATTACTTACGCGCCACACTGCACGTGCATGGAGCCCACCTCAGGCGCCAACCAGCCCATGGCCTGCAGAGAGGGGTAGTCATCACAGACCTCCACGCTGCGGCCCATGAAGTTCTCCTTCTCGAAGATGATCATGCGGCTGCTCTGGTGAGACTGTGGAGGAACAGATGGTTGGACTTGCAGCACAAAGTCGTGTGTGTGTGTTTGTGTGTGTGTGTGTCTACTCACAGCGCAGTAGATTGGGCGCAGCGACATGAGACGCTCCACATGGTAGGAGATGGAGCCGCTGTAGGAGTCCCAGTGGGGGTACTCTCCTCTCTCCAGGATGAACTGCTGGCCTTGGAAGTCGTGGTGCTCGAAACCAACCCAGCTTCACAAAAAAACACAGATATGGGACACTTGCAGGTAAGCTGGGCCCTATCTTATCCTCTGGGGATTGCTTAATTTAATATCAACATAGTGGGTAAAGGACAAAAAAAGTCCCCAGGGAGTTTAGAATCTATAAAACATGTTTGGAGGCGGTTTTTTTCTCTACTTCTCCCCGTCATCTTTGTTGTAGCGGTGTAGCGTGCAAGGACGGGGGTGGAAGAAGTGTCAAAAGATGGAGCTAACTGTTTTAATGACATTCAGACTTTACTTCAATCAATAACGGAGCAGCATCTCCTCATCCGTGGCTCACTAGTGCAACAACAACAATGCCCGGAATGTGTCCCGTGAAAAAACGTTAATAATAACTAAAATTCCTTGGGTGAATAATGTAAACTCACTACACCGGTATGTTTTAGCACTTTCATGGTGAGTTTACTGACAGATATAAGTAAGAACTTTACACTACTTTATATTAGAAATGGCAACAGCAGAGGATGAATGTCCCATTACAAGAAGATAGAGAAAAAGAAGAAGCTTATCGACTACGGCGTCGGCACGGACTTCAAAGGCGGACTTGCGCACATTTTCAGGACTTATGCAGATCCCAAATACAGATCAGCGGTTACCAGAAGGTAAGAAAAGTTGCTTTTGCATAATATTGCGAAACAAAACGCCAGATATGTCTTACCTTATACACACACCATAATAATACTCCCATGTTGAAGCACAGTACAATCCATCAAGCGGTGTGGCTTCATAGCTTACCAAAGTCCTACTAAAACATTTTGATGGATTTTTGAGCGCCGTGTGTAATGTTCTATATTCCCAATGGAACATATAAAATGTTGGTGTTGTTTACTTGAGTCATATTGCAGTCTACACGTATCTCATACGTGTGACTGCCATCATATTGCAGTCCACACGTATCGCTTATGTGTGACTGCCATCATATTGCAGTCTACACATATCTCTTGTGTGACTGCCATCATATTGTAGTCTACACGTATCTCTTGTGTGTGACTGCCATCTTATTGCAGTCTTCACGTATTTCTTATGCGTGACTGCCATCATATTGCAGTCTACACGTATCTCTTACGTGTGACTGCCATCATATTGCAGTCTACTCGTATCTCTTACGTGTGACTGCCATCATATTGCAGTCTACACGTATCGCTTATGCGTGACTGCCATCATATTGCAGTCTACACGTATCTCTTATATGTGACTGCTATCATATTGCAGTCTTCACGTATTTCTTATGCGTGACTGCCATCATATTGCAGTCTACACGTATCTCTTGTGTGTGACTGCCATCTTATTGCAGTCTACACGTATCTCTTACGTGTGACTGCCATCATATTGCAGTCCACACGTATCTCTTATGTGTGACTGCTATCATATTGCAGTCTACACGTATCTCTTATGTGTGACTGCCATCATATTGCAGTCTACACGTATCTCTTATGTGTGACTGCCATCATATTGCAGTCTACATGTATCTCTTATGTGTGACTGCCATCACATTGCAGTCTACTCGTATCTCTTACGTTTGACTGCCATCATATTGCAGTCTACACGTATCTCTTACGTGTGACTGCCATCATATTGCAGTCCACACGTATCTCTTATGTGTGACTGCTATCATATTGCAGTCTACACGTATCTCTTGTGTGTGACTGCCATCTTATTGCAGTCTACACATATCTCTTACGTGTGACTGCCATCATATTGCAGTCCACACGTATCTCTTATGTGTGACTGCTATCATATTGCAGTCTACATGTATCTCTTATGTGTGACTGCCATCATATTGAGGTCTACACATATCTCTTATGTGTGACTGCCATCATATTGCAATCTACACGTATCTCTTATGTGTGACTGCCATCATATAGCAGTCCACACGTATCTCTTATGTGTGACTGCCATCTTATTGCAGTCTACACGTATCTCTTACGTGTGACTGCCATCGTATTGCAGTCCACACATATCTCTTGTGTGTGACTGCCATCATATTGCAGTCCACACGTATCTCTTATGTGTGACTGCTATCATATTGCAGTCTGCACGTATCTCTTATGTGTGACTGCCATCATATTGCAGTCTACATGTATCTCTTATGTGTGACTGCCATCACATTGCAGTCTACTCGTATCTCTTACGTTTGACTGCCATCATATTGCAGTCTACACGTATCTCTTACGTGTGACTGCCATCATATTGCAGTCCACACGTATCTCTTATGTGTGACTGCTATCATATTGCAGTCTACACATATCTCTTGTGTGTGACTGCCATCTTATTGCAGTCTACACATATCTCTTACGTGTGACTGCCATCATATTGCAGTCCACACGTATCTCTTATGTGTGACTGCTATCATATTGCAGTCTACATGTATCTCTTATGTGTGACTGCCATCATATTGAGGTCTACACATATCTCTTATGTGTGACTGCCATCATATTGCAATCTACACGTATCTCTTATGTGTGACTGCCATCATATAGCAGTCCACACGTATCTCTTATGTGTGACTGCCATCTTATTGCAGTCTACACGTATCTCTTACGTGTGACTGCCATCGTATTGCAGTCCACACATATCTCTTATGTGTGACTGCTATCATATTGCAGTCTACACGTATCTCTTATGTGTGACTGCCATCATATTGCAGTCTACATGTATCTCTTATGTGTGACTGCCATCACATTGCAGTCTACTCGTATCTCTTACGTTTGACTGCCATCATATTGCGGTCTACACGTATCTCTACTCTCTACTCAGTGGCCTAGTGGTTAGAGTGTCTGCCCTGAGATTGGTAGGTCGTGAGTTCAAACCCCGGCCAAGTCATACCAAAGACTATAAAAATGGGAGCCATTACCTCCCTGCTTGGCACTCCGCATCAACGTTTGGAATTGGGGGTTAAATCACCAAAAATTATTCCTGGGCGTGGCCACTGCTGCTGCTCACTGCTCCCTTCACTTCCCAGGGGGTGAACAAGGGGATGAGTGAAATGCAGAGGACAAATTTCACCACACCTAGTTTGTGTGTGACAATCATTGGTACTTTAACTTAACTCTTATGTGTGACTGCCATCTACTGGTCACACTTATCACTACACCATGTACCACATAAAATAACTTTGAGGTCGACCAGAATTATTCCGTACATTAGGCACACCGGGTATGAAGTGCGCCTTATAGTCTGGAAAATACGGTAATTATTTTAATAAACATGAAAAAAATCCTCTTATAGTAAAAATATTTCCATTTAGAGTAACACAACCAAAGGTATGGCCAAAAATAGAGCAACAATTTACCTCAAAGCGCAAAAAAAGTCCCCAGTATACTCTTTAAGTGTTGAAGTTGTACAACTACTGGACATGAATTGACTTGATGCAGTCTGGGAAAGAACTGCTCTTGTGTACTTTAGAGTTATTAGCCCTGTCGCACGCATGAGTCAATAATGAAGCCGTGGGACTTACGCGCCGCTCTCCACCCTGATGGATCGGATGTTATCCAAACCACAATCTTGGATGTTGACGCACTCGGAGGTGAACTCCAAGCACTTGCCCTGAAAATGCTCCTGCTCGAACACGGTCACCTGTGAAGAAGGCCAGCATGAATCCCGCACAGGAAAAACCTTGAATGATGCGTCCGTTACCTTGAAGAAGGGTGCCATGCCCATTCCTGAGTTGACCAGGGGTTGCATCATTGGGGACCTTGTAGTTCTGAACATCTTAACTCCTAAAGAAGAAGTTTTATTGGCTGATGTAACAGGATAAGAGTGCTTGTAGTTGCAGCAGATGTTAACTACTTACCTGCTTTTTTTGGGGGGAAGAGCTCGGGAGCGTAACGCACCTACGTACCGCCTGCCTCGCGTAGAGTTTTGAGAGGAGCTGGCGCCGCAGTTTTATACGTGGCAGGCAGGTCACGGGGAAGGGGCGAGGGTGAGGGGCTGACCATGGGCGGGGCCTTCACGCGGCACCACGTGCGCCCGCCGCACCGTTACACGTCGCGGCCTACAGAGAGGCGCGCTCCCCGGGCTGGCCGGGCGCCGTGTGTGACCAGCTCAGCACATATCATAGACGAGAGACAAAGGCGATCCGGTATGTTCGGACCCCGGTCAGCAGTCCAGCGCGTAGGTCCTCACAAAGGACCCCTGGTGGGGGTGGAGAGGCTGCGGATTAATGTCAGAGAACAGGGGCACCTTTTGGGGTTGGGTGGCCACACATTTTAACCAAACATTTAAAAAGTTGATTTTACATTTGGGTTCATTTTGATAATATGTAGAAATGATTATACATTTAAAAAAAGCCTCTTTTAGTAACTTTTACTCTCTTATTTGAACTCCTATGACTTTACATACAGCATCTATTTTGAAATCATAATATATGATATGATACAATAAATGTCTGTTCTTAAACTGTTGACTTGTCCACACAAGATATGGTTTTCGAAAATATCCCATTTATTTATTGCATACATTAAAAAATAGTGTGTAATAATCATAGAATGTATTATATTTATAAAAATACAGTAGTCACAATAGTTAAATGTAAAAATATTTTTTGTATTTTTAAATGTAATTATACTGTATGTATATATAATTGTGTGTATATACATGTAGATATATAGGTATATGTATGTCTGTGTATGTATGTGTATATATATATATACATATATATATATATATATGTGTATGCTTGTATATATATGTATGTATGTGTATATATACCTGTATGTATGTGTATATATATGTATGTATGTGTATATATATGTACGTATATGTATGTATGTATATATATGTACGTGTGTATATATATGTATGTGTGTGTATATATATGTATGTGTATATATATTAATGTATGTATATATATATATACACGTGTGTGTATATACAGTATGTATATATGTATAAAAATTGTGTATGTGTATATATACACGTGTATATGTGTGTGTATATATATATATATGTATATATGTGTATGTGTATATATGTATATGTATAGATATATATGTGTATATATGTATAGATATATATGTGTATATATGTATGTGTATATGTATACGTATATATGTGTGTGAAACATATATGTATATACAGTATATATGTACTGTATATATGCGTGTAAATATATATGTATATGTGTGTGTGTATATATATATATATATATATATATATATATATATATATATAAATATATATACATACATATATATATATATATATATATATATATATATATATATATATATATATATATATATATATGCACACACGTATGTGTTGGTGTATATACAGTACATGTGTTTGTATATATGTGTGTGTGTATGTATATATATATATGTATTTACAGTATATCTATGGATATATATGCGTGTGTATATAAGTATGTAAATCCTAATATGATGATATAAATACTTCATACCATCATATCAGGATTATATTTTACAATTGATATGTATTTTATCATTTTGCTCGACTTTTGCCTTGTGCATGTCACATTCTGTATCAACTTATTTATTTATGATATTGTGCAAAAACATAGATTGATCAAATATCTTTTATTTTGAAAAATGCTTTTTCTTTGGAAAGTTCAGGAATTTTTGAGTCAAAGCACACAAAATACATATATGTAAAACTGCATGTAGTGTACATGGTGAGGTTTAAGAGCCACTACTAAGTCACTATGTACAGTATAAAAGTGGACTGTATTGGTCCTATAGGACAAGTGGGCGGTGCCCACCCGGTCCGTCCCCTCTGTCGGTCCCCCTGTGATGATGCAGCCTTTTCTTTTGTGTCACGCCTCTGACCTCAGCAGGTTCGTTTCTGTGGCCGTAATCCCTCTCCTGTGGACGCCAGCGTATAAAAAAGGAGGGGCGCACCCGGGCCACACACACTCTTGAGTGAGGCTCGGCGTACACATTGCACAATTAGGCAGGTAAGGTCCACACACACACACACACACACTTTACATGGGATATTTTGTTCATGCAACATTGGTCTCCTTCTTCCCGCCATGCAGCAATCATGTCCAGTGGAGACAAGTCCAAGTCCTCTTCCCAGACCGATGGGAAGGCCGCACAGAGCAAGAAGTCCGAGATCGGCCTGACTTCCTACAAGGTGTGCGGCGTGTCTCGTACGGACCCTCAGGATTGAAGCACGTCTCATGTGTGCCTTTTCTGCCCCCCCACAGATGATGGTGTTCGACCAGGAGAACTTCCAAGGCCGCATGATCGAGATCAGCAGCGAGGTGATGAACATCTGCGAGCTGGGCATGGACCGTGTGCGCTCTCTGCGCGTAGAATGCGGCCCGTAAGTCTTCGGGGAACATCCCGTCACTTTGTGGCATCCTCGCTACATCATCGCTGTTTCCTCCGCAGCTTCGTGGGCTTCGAGCAGATCAACCTGTGCGGTGAGATGTACATCCTGGAGAAGGGAGAGTACCCCCGCTGGGACTCCTGGAGCAACTGCCAGAAGAACGACTACCTGCTCTCCTTCAGGCCCGTCCGAATGGTAACGGCAACAAAAAAACGTACCGCTAACATGCAAACATTACCATGAAAACCTTTTTGAGGTACAGTAAATTTGCCAGAGTCGTATAACTTTGGTACGTGACACTTGTTGACTTTAGCATCAATCAATCAATCAATCAATCAATTCCTTTATTGTCATTTTCATAATAACGCTTAAGTCATACATGTCAATGAGATTTTGTTTGAGCTTTGTCCAGCGGCATAGAAACTGCATTGAAGTGCAGGTTGACCATAGTTTACAGTTTAGCATTGTTAGGTAGATGGCGAATAGAGGGGTGTGGGGGTGGGAAGAGTCAGATGTCTGATGGGTGTTACGTTGATGTTGCAGCAATGCAATGTCCAGAGCACAATTATTGAGGTGGTGAAGAGTGAGGTAATAAGATGGTCCGGGGCAGGCTGTTCATTTAGCAGTCTCACAGCCTGGGGATACAGACTGTGAGACATTCTGGTGGTCCTAGCGCGAATTGATCTATACCTCCTTCCAGAGGGTAGCAGGTTGAAGAGGCCATGTGCTGGATGGTATCTGTCCTTCAGGATGTTGTGTACTCGCTTTAGGCCGCGAGTTGTGTACATGGCACTCATCTCTGGGAGTATTGTCCTTGTAATTTTCCCCGCCACTTTAACCACTCGCTGGAGGGCCTGTTGGTTCGCTTTAGTGCAGCTAGCAAACCACACTAAAAAGCCATAAGTGCTGATGGCACTGCTAATTTTAGTATGCTAACTTTTTTTTTGCAATTTTTTCGCTTTTTTCTCTACTTCCGCAGCCGTACACCTTAGAGCAGGGATGTCAAACTGGTTTTCATTGAGGGCCACATCGGAGTTATGGCTGCTATCAGAGGGCCGCTTGTAACAGTGAATAATGTATCAATTTGCCTCTGGATTTCATTATTAATTATATAAATTGTTTTAAGTCAGGGGTGCTCATTACGTCGATCGCGAGCTACCGGTCGATCTCGGAGGGTGTGTCAGTCGATCACCAGCCAGGCATTAAAAAAACAGTCCTAAAAATGAGCGATCATAAATCTTCACTATGACGTCACTTTCGTCACTTGATTGACATTCACGGCACCCGAGGGTCTTCTGAGATGACGCTGGCTGCTGCCAGCTCATTAAAATTACCGACTGGAAGGCGAGAAACACTTTATTTCAACAGACTCTGGCGCCGTACCTGTCGTCAAAACTCCAAAGACCGACTGCACAGTTGCACAGTTGCGCTAACAAAACGAGTCTCAGAAAGCTGGCGTGCACAAGCTAGCAAGCTACGGAGTTTGCCGACAATGTATTTCTTGTAAAGTGTATAAAAAGGAGTACAGAAGCTGGACAAATAAGATGCCAAAAACCAACCACTTTCATGTGGTATTGGACAGAAAGGAGGACTTTTTTCTCCTCCATTCGAAAATGCGGACGTTTTTAGCACCACTGTCTGATTCCAATCAATGCAAGTCATCAGAATCAGGTCATACACCAACTTATATTCTTGTCTTCATGAAAGAAAGGAATCTATATGTGTTAAACATGCCTGTATTATCTTTAAACACCTTAACTTGTTAACAATATTAACTATATGTGTTAAACATGCTTGCATTATCTTTAAACACCTTTAACTTATTAACAATATTAACTATATGTGTTAAACATGCTTGTATTATCATTAAACACCTTTAACTTGTTAACAATATTAACTATATGTGTTAAACATGCTTGTATTATCTTTAAACACCTTTAACTCATTAATAATATTAACTATATGTATTAAACATGCTTGTATTATCATTAAACACCTTTAACTTGTTAACAATATTAACTATATGTATTAAACATGCTTGCATTATCTTTAAACACCTTTAACTTGTTAACAATATTAACTATATGTATTAAACATACTTGTATTATCATTAAACACCTTTAATTTATTAACAATATTAACTATATGTATTAAACATTCTTGTATTATCATTAAACACCTTTAATTTATTAACAATATTAACTATGTGTTAAACATGATTGCATTATCATTAAACACCTTTAATTTATTAACAATATTAACTATATGTGTTAAACATGATTGCATTATCATTAAACACCTTTAACTTGTTAACAAAAACATATATTTCATAAATAAGTAAATATAGATGATATATATGAATGAGGTAGATCCCCACGACTTGATCAATTGAAAAGTAGCTCGCCTGCAGAAAAAGTGTGAGCACCCCTGTTTTAAGTAGACTGTCCATTTTACAGTAAAAACTTTACATTTACAAAATGTTACAGGAGAACATCCTGCTAACCTTAGCACACGTGCTAAATGTTTGCCTTCCTTCCACGTGTCCAAGCAGGACCCCGAGAAGCACAAAATCTGCCTGCACGAGGTGGGAGAGTTCAAGGGTCGCAAGATGGAAATCATGGACGACGACGTTCCCAGCCTGTTCTCTTACGGATTCACCGACCGAGTGGGCAGCATCATCGTCAGCTGTGGAACGTGAGTTTTAGCGTCACGGTATCAATGTCAAACTTCTTTCCTCCATTAGAAATCAAGATAATATTATTTTTGTCAAAATAAAACTGTAATCTTTTTTACGAAATATACTTTATTTTATTTATAAATAATATATTTACAGTTATCATGTTTGATTGTTTTGTTTTATTCATGAACCATTATATTTAATTGCTATATAGTTAATTCCTTTATTGTTATGACTTATTAGTATAGGGTGGTGTGTTTGGAGTCCATTTTGACTCACTTTTAGGTTACTAAATGTAAACTATAAACCATACAGGTCATGTTTAGAGTCCAAATATTTCTTTTAAACTTAAAAATGATTATTGTTCTAGAGAAGCTCAACTATGAGTCATTTTACCATAAAGCTGAGTGTAAACAGAGGCACAAATCAAAATGCAGGCTGACATCACTCTTCTTCTTTTAATTTGTATTTATTCTGTACGTATATATATATTTTTTTCATATACATGAAACTAATAGTATAGGAAACAGAGCTGCATACAGAAAAACATGTAAACATATCTTGCAAAAATACAAAAATAATAATAAAAAGAGTTACAGTATGTAACTCATGTCATTTGAAAGAGAAAAATGTAAAACTTAATTTAAGTATTTGTCATTGTAACATTATAATAGAAGAAACATAACAACTAAAAAGCCTACGTTTGTTTGCCTGTAACTATAATGTACAAATACTGAATGTACACTCTGTGTACATGATGAGGTTATAAAGGGCAACTACTAAGCCAGACAAATGACTATTAGTCTAGAGTAGTTTTACCGTAATGCTGAGTATAAACAGGCAGCCCAAATCAAAATGCAGGCTGACATCACTCTTCTTCTTTTAATTGTTATTCATTTTGTATGTATATGTCTTTTTTTTTTTCATGTACATTAAGCGTCACATGTAAACATTGTGCCAAAATACAAAAAAAATAAAAGGGGTTAACTCATATGTCATTTGAAATAGAAACATTTAAAACTTTATTATTTCTGAAATTCAGGAAATGTAAGTATTTGGCATTGTAACATTATATTATTGGAAAAATAATTAAAAAGCCTGTTTGTTTGCATATAACTACAATGTAAAAATACTGAAATAAGTGTACACGATGAGGTTAAAGGGCCACTACTAAGTCATACAAATGACTATTAAGCTTAACTGAGTAGTTTTACCGTAATGCTGAGTATAAAAAGGCAGCCCAAATCAAAATGCAGGCTGACATCACTCGTCTTCTTTTAATTTGTATTCATTTTGTATGTATATATCTATTTTTTTCCATGTACATTAAGCGTCACATGTAAATATTGTGCCAAAATACAAAAAAAATAAAAGGGGTTAACTCATGTCATTTGAAATAGAAACATTTAAAACTTTAATATTTCTGAAATTCAGGAAATGTAAGTATTTGGCATTGTAACATTATATTATTGGAAAAATAATTACAAAAACTGTGTTTGTCTGCATATAACTACAATGTAAAAATACTGACATGAGTGTACATGATGAAATGTAAAGGGCCACTACTAAGTCATACAAATGACTATTAAGCTTAACTATGAGTAGTTTTACCGTAATGCTGAGTATAAACAGGCAGCCCAAATCAAAATGCAGATTGACATCACTCGTCTTCTTCTTTTTTAATTTATTTGGGGTTTTTTAATTTAGTGTACATAACAATTGGAAACAAATACTATTGCTAACCCAAATAAATATACAAAAACAGGTCAAATAAACAAAATATAAGCATATGGTGTAAAGATACCAAATGCTAAAGAGGGGGTACAATATATACCTCACATGTCATTTGAAAGAGAAAAATAAAAACTTTACAATTTGCTGAGCAGATGAAAATGTCTGTCAATTTGAAAAATGTATTCTTTTTTTCAACATTGATATTATAACATTTAGCATGGGTAATAGATACGTTTAGAACACATTTCACACTATAATCAGTGTCTCTACCGTATCCAAAACATTTTATTTAGGGATGTCCGATAATGGCTTTTTTGCCGATATTCCGATATTGTCCAACTCTTAATTACCGATACCGATATCAACTGATACCGATATATACAGTTGTGGAATTAACACATTATTATGCCTAATTTGGACAACCAGGTCTGGTGAAGATAAGGTCCTTTTTAAAAAAAATTATAAAATAAATAAATTAAAAACATTTTCTTGAATAAAAAAGAAAAGTAAAACAATATAAAAACAGTTACATAGAAACTACTAATTAATGAAAATGAGTAAAATTAACTGTTAAAGGTTAGTACTATTAGTGGACCAGCAGCACTAATTGTAAGTGTATCTTGTGTTTTTTATGTTGATTTAATAAAAAAAAATAAAATAAAAAAATAACGATACTGATTAAAAAAATAAAACGATACCGATAATTTCAGATATTACATTTTAAAGCATTTATCGGCCGATAATATCGGCAGGCCGATATTCCGATATTGTCCAACTCTTAATTACCGATACCGATATCAACTGATACCGATATATACAGTTGTGGAATTAACACATTATTATGCCTAATTTGGACAACCAGGTCTGGTGAAGATAAGGTCCTTTTTAAAAAAAATTATAAAATAAATAAATTAAAAACATTTTCTTGAATAAAAAAGAAAAGTAAAACAGTTACATAGAAACTAGTAATTAATGAAAATGAGTAAAATTAACTGTTGAAGGTTAGTACTATTAGTGGACCAGCAGCACTAATTGTAAGTGTATCTTGTGTTTTTTATGTTGATTTAATAAAAAAATAAAATTACGATACTGATTAAAAAAAATAAAACGATCCCGATAATTTCAGATATTACATTTTAAAGCATTTATCGGCCGATATTATCGGACATCTCTATAATTTTTTGTTCTATACCTCCTTGAACCATTGCTATCTTATTAAAAAGTGACTCAAGAAGTTGCATTGAAAAACACAGTTGTGCCAAATAAGTTAGAAAATGGATCAATGTTATGAAGGAATCTTCTCAAGGTTTCTTCTCCCTCCCCCCAGCTTTGTGGGCTACCAGTTCCCGGGTTACCGCGGCAGCCAGTACCTGCTGGAGAAGGGCGACTTCAGGCACTTCAACGAGTACGGCGCCCGCACCCCGCAGCTGCAGTCGGTGAGGCGCATCCGCGACATGCAGTGGCACCAACAGGGCTGCTACACCATGTCCAGCAAGTGAGGCTCGGGGAAGGAGAGAAAGAGAAAGAGCGGGAGTGAGGGAGAGGGCCGCAAGAAGAGGGGAAGGGGGAAAGATGTCTGAGGCCTCAACAGCAAAACAAAAGGCAGGGAGATAAGGGGTCTCATTAAGCTGGATCCCTCACCTCCATTTTTTCTCTTTCTCCCCTGTGGGCGGAGCTCAGTTTCCCTTTCTTTCTTTTTATTTCCACGTCCCCCATCTTCACTCCCCACACACACACACACCACGAAGGAGAAGACACCTTTTACACACCATTCTCAGGTCAGGGTGCAATGCATCATGGGAAACCGAGTCCTCAAGCGCTTCCTGCCCGGACTTCTGACCTCTGTGCATGACACACACTTTCTGCTGTACAGAATCCTGGCCTTAGTTTACAATAAAAAAAGGAACATCTGTTTCAAACTTGTTGTCAAGTAACTTTTTTTTTTTTAAACACGTCACTACAGAACTACAAAGTTGTATTTTGACACTTTTTTTGTTGATCCAAGGCAGAATAAATGCTAGTTTGGCAGCACTAGAAGTAGCTTTGTGTGCAGGGTAGGGTTGTACGGTATAGTATCGCGGTACTAATGAATCAAAAATGGTACTATACCAGGTAGCAGTTTCCAATGTATTTTAGTTTTTTAAAGGGGAACATTATCACAATTTCAGAAGGGTTAAAACCATTAAAAATCAGTTCCCAGTGGCTTATTATATTTTTCGAAGTTTTTTTTCAAAATTTTACCCATCACGCAATATCCCTAAAAAAAGCTTCAAAGTGCCTGATTTTAACCATCGTTATATACATTTTCCTGTGACGTCACATAGTGAAGCCAACACAAACAAACATGGCGGAAAGAACAGCAAGCTATAGCGACATTAGCTCCGATTCAGACTCGGATTTCAGCGGCTTAAGCGATTCAACAGATTACGCATGTATTGAAACGGATGGTTGTAGTGTGGAGGCAGGTAGCGAAAACCAAATTGAAGAAGAAACTGAAGATATTGAGCCATATCGGTTTAAACCGTATGCAAGCGAAACCGACGAAAACCACACGACAGCCAGCGACACGGGAGAAAGCGAGGACGAATTCGGCGATCGCCTTCTAACCAACGATTGGTATGTGTTTGTTTGGCATTAAAGGAAACTAACAACTATGAACTAGGTTTACAGCATATGAAATACATTTGGCAACAACATGCACTTTGAGAGTGCAGACAGCCCAATTTTCATCAATTAATATATTCTGTAGACATACCCTCATCCGCGCTCTTTTCCTGAAAGCTGATCTGTCCAGTTTTGGAGTTGATGTCAGCAGGCCAGGGAAGCTAGGGTCGATAGGGGGTTTAGCTCGCTCGTCTGCGGGAACAAACTGCCGCCATTGCTTGCCGTGCTACCGAGGTCCTTTGTCCCTGAATTGCTCACACACTCCGGCAGATTCAATGGGGGTCTGGCGGCAGATTTCTTTGACTTTATCGTTGGAAATGCATCTGCTTTGAGTGTCGCAGGATATCCACACATTCTTGCCATCTCTGTCGTAGCATAGCTTTCGTCGGTAAAGTGTGCGGAACAAACGTCCAATTTCTTGCCACTTTGGCATCTTTGGGCCACTGGTGCAACTTGAATCCGTCCCTGTTCGTGTTGTTACACCCTCCAACGACACACCGACGAGGCATGATGTCTCCAAGGTACGGAAAACAGTCAAAAAAACATAAATAACAGAGCTGATTTGACTCGGTGTTTGAGAAAATGGCGGATTGCTCCGAGAGCGAATAATAGAAAGGCGTTTAATTCGCCAAAATTCACCCATTTAGAGTTCGGAAATCGGTTAAAAAAATATATGGTCTTTTTTCTGCAACATCAAGGTATATATTGACGCTTACATAGGTCTGGCGATAATGTTCCCCTTTAACGGCCATGTTTATGAGCAGAGGAGCATGTTCAGCAGCGCACACACACAGAGTACTTACAAGCAGACAGTGTGTAGACAGAAAAGGGAGAATGGACGTAGTTTGGTGTAAAAAGTAAAGATAAAGGTGAAGTTATAACACTGAAACGCCCTCATGACGAGCTGCTTTAAGACATGGCTGCAGTCCGCAGTGTTTTATCTACTTCTAAATCACTAATCCTCGCCTCCATGGCGACAAAGTGAGTTTTTTTTTACAAGTGGCATTATCACTGGAGGACGAGGAATAGCTAAACATGCTTCACTACACACCGTAGGAGGATACAATAGCTCACCGCCGTCACAATGTAAACAAACGCCATGGGTGGATCTACACCTGACATCCACTGTAATGATACCAAGTACAAGAGCGTATCTAGTTATTTTATGTTTATAAACTCATGAGGACTTTGAATATGACCAATGTATGATCCTGTAACTACTTGGTGTCGGACTGATACCCACATTTTGGTATCATCCAAAACTAATGTAAAGTATCAAAGAAGAGAAGAATAAGTGATTATTACATTTTAACAGAAGTGTAGATAGAACATGTTGAAACAGAAAATAAGCAGATATTAACAGTAAATGACCAAGCGGATTAATAATCAATTTTTACAGTTTGTCCCTCCATAATGTGTACAAAATAATAGGTGTATAAATGACACAATATGTTACCGCAGACTAATTAGGAGTCTTTGTTTGTTTACTTACTACTAAAAGACAAGTTGTTCACTATGTTATTTAAGGGCTAAATTGCAATAATAAACATATGTTTCATGTACCTGAAGATTTTTTGTTCAAATAAAGCCAAAAATGCCATTTTTTTGGTACTGGTATGGGGACAACCCTCGTGCAGGGTGTAAGCAGGGGTTTTAAAAAGTCTTAAAATTTGAATTCAAGGCCTTAAAATGTCTAAACTCCGATTTTGAAAGGTCTCAAAAATCTATTACCGTTACTTTTTATTTAAAACCTGCATAAACTTAAGTCTTGCTCTTAGATATTTCGATGTATAGCGTGACTACAAAACGGAACTTAAAGTAGAATGTGACCTGCGCTGCAAAGTCAAGTTATCAATCTCGGTTTTTTTCCCGATCACTTTAATTTAAAATGGTAAAACTAACCATGGGGAGTTTTGCTCTTTAATATTCTTTATTGTTACAATACAGTCTCGTTTTCCCAGTTAAAAAAACTCCAAACACTGTGGTTTACAAAAACATCTTTGTGATTTATTCCCCGCCCCTGTTCCACCATGGCTGTGATTGGATGGATTCCTAACTGGTCCCGCCCCCCAAAGACGTTGTGTGGTGTTCGGGTCTGTGGAACCGCTTTTCATTTTTTATTAAAAGAAAAATGACACAATTAATTAATTTTTCAAACTGAGACTCACTGACTTTGGCTCATTTTCTGTGAAAAACATGTATCAGAATACATATTTAATGACCACACACACACACACACACACACACACACACACACACACACACACACACACAGCAGGCCTAGACAGGAGGAGGACAGAGTGTAGGTACACAGAACATCAGAGGGTCGAAATGTGCGAGAAAATGAGAGCAGACAGTGTCGACAAACAATGTTGCAACCTTGTGTGGGAAAAAGAAGAATCCTTGTGGGATGCAGAAACTGGTAGAGAAATTTTCCTTGCAACGTTCATATTGTTGTTACTCTTCCAGCGTTTGTGGGTCTGATGGACCCGTTGCATTTTGTGGCTTTTAACGCCTCACAATCAAACACTTTTATGTTAAATACTGAACAGTTGTTTATTGGGATATGGTAAACATTTGCGGGAATTCATTTATCACCGGTTTTTGTCAACGTGCATTTGTTTTGATTTTGTCCTGTTTTAGTCGTGGAAAAAATAGCTAATTGACGATCACTAAGACCAACATTTTTAGTCAACACTTGATCTTGTGCAAATAAACCCTGATTGATTGAAATATTGACTGGAATTGTTCCTGCATATTTATTTGAAGGTTAAAAAAACAACAACAACTCTAAAATAACACAGTTTCTTCATTGTCTGACACATTGGCGTTGTTAGGCATATTTTAGGGGGGCTCAAGCCCCCCTAAAATATTCTTAAGCCCCCCTAAATAATTTTTTTTTTTTTTTTTTTTTTTTTTTTATACAAATACATGCCGACATAGTCATTATAAAATTGCCCAAATATGAGTTTAAATAAATAATCATATAACCTGTTATTATTCACTCAGTTTCCCCTCACTTCGTAGCGTAAGGTAGAGAGCCCCTTTAGTGCGTCGGTATCCAATCCATTCCACTTGTTCATATAGAAAATGCCCACATCACTCAAATTCCAGTCCGCATTTTCTCTGCGACCTTGCTTGCGGTCCTGCAGGTGTACGAAGCACATTATCTTCCTTTACAATGAGTGAAGCTGCACAAAACCTTGTGTGTGCAATTGTAAATAATTTAGTTTTTAAGTTTTGTGTTTCTTGTAGAATCTATATAAAGTAATATACATTAGCCTATTGTTAAAATAATGAAAAAAACATCATTAAATATATTTGTTTTATTGTATTGTTACATTAATAGCTGTTGTATTATTATAGGATGGCTTGTTAAACATTTCATAGGATTTTCAGAGGGAGGAAAAACCAAGACATTTAATATAAAATGCAAAATGAATAAACACATAAAAAGAAAAAGAAAAAAAATGGTTAAAAGCCATCGTCCCGGGGAGCATTTCATTTCGTCCCGTGCATTTTTTTAAAATAATTATAATAACAATGAATAATTTCTAAGTCTTTGTTTGCCGTTTGTGAAGTTGTGTGCTTGCGCGTAACGTTCGCTCGCATCCTGTGCATCTCCTGGGGGCTAAGCCCCCCCTGTCCTTAAAAGCTAGTGACGCCCCTGGTCTGACAGAACTTATGGAGTTTTTATTCAAAAATATTATTTGTACAGTTTTACAGAATACTCCACTCCAAGAAAGATATATAAAAAATAGACCTCCACAGACATATTGTACATTACAGTATATGGACCAAAGCCCAGGGTGTCCAACTCAAGATCCGGGGGCCAGGTCTGGTACGCTGCATTGTTTTATGCGGGCCGCAAAAACTTGTAAATACTGTGCCTCGGTAGAGCACTTCATGTTTTTTGCTAAATGTTTTTGAATTTTACAGAACAATTGCATGTGCACTTTAAATATTGCGGCTTTACCACACCATGGATTTTTTTTTTTTTTTTTTTTGGCATGTTCTACAATTTTTGGGTGGCCGATATTAAAAATGGCTATGTAGCAGTTGTCCTCGAGTGGGTTCCCCTGACCACCACACACTGGCACAGGAGTCCGGTATTCAGGTTGGATCAAGTCTTTTATTTTCAGTATATAGATAGGACTTTTCAGTCCGGCGTGTCTCTACTTTGCTCTCTAGTGTCTCTCTCTCTCTCGCTCCAACTCCAGCAATCGTGTCTCGGACCGGCTGCTGCTAATAAGCATGGCAGGTGGTTTGATGATCTTCCCCAGCTGGGTAATCCAATCACTTCCCCAGCTGGGTAATCCAATCACCTGCCAGCTGTGTATCGAGGCCGGTCCTTCCACACCCTGCTCCCCTCCACAGGCTACATAAACTAATAATATCAATACTATGTTGTATTGATGTTATTAGTATTAGCCACTATAGACCAAACCAGAGGCTGCTGTTCAGTATCGCGGCCTCTGATTGGCTCAGCCTCAGGCAGAATGACTCATTTGTGTTATTTCACATCCTTAGGGCTCTGAAAATGATGAAAAACATATTAAGAAGGTCATAAACAGATGTTTTGTGCTCTAGTTATGTAATTATTTGATTGATAATGAATGAGTCCTACTTTGCGGGAATTAATTTATCACCGGTTAATAGCGATAGAGGGACGACTGTACCGCATGCAACATTATCTGATTATGCAACAAACATCGTAACTTTTATTCCAAAGAATGTTTGTGATAAAATAAAAATACTTAAATATCTGCTTGACTTCAAAGCAAGTACATAAAATATATATAATAATGAAATGCCTAGACAATTACCGTATTTTTCGGACTATAAGGCGCACTTAAAATACTTACATTTTCTCAAAACTCGGCAGTGCGCCTTATAACCTGGTGTGCCTAATGTACGGCATAATTCTGGTCGTGCTTACCGACCTCAAAGCTATTTTATTTGGTACATGGGGAAATGATAAGTCTGACCAGTAGATGGCAGTCACACATAAGAGATACATGTAAACTGCCATATGACGGCAGTCACACATAAGAGTTCCGTGTAGACTGCAATATGACAGCAGTCACACATAAGAGATACGTGTAAACTGCACTATGATGGCGGTCACACATAAGAGATATGTGTAGACTGCAATATGACGGCAGTCACACATAAGAGATATGTGTAGACTGCAATATGATGGCAGTCACACAAGAGATACGTGTAGACTGCAATATGATGGCGGTCACACATAAGAGATACGTGTAGACTGCAATATGATGGCAGTCACACATAAGAGATACGTGTAGACTGCAATATGACGGCAGTCACACATAAGAGATACGTGTAGACTGCAATATGACGGCAGTCACACATAAGAGATATGTGTCGACTGCAATAAGACGGCAGTCACACATAAGAGATACGTGTAGACTGCAATATGATGGCAGTCACACATAAGAGATACGTGTAGACTGCAATGTGACGGCAGTCACACATAAGAGATACGTGTAGACTGCAATATGACGGCAGTCACACATAAGAGATACGTGTGGACTGCAATATGATGGCAGTCGCACATAAGAGATACGTGTAAACTGCACTATGATGGCGGTTACACATAAGAGATACGTGTAGACTGCAATGTGACGGCAGTCACACGTAAGAGATACGTGTAGACTGCAATATGATGGCAGTCACACATAAGAGATACGTGTAGACTGCAATATGATGGCAGTCACACATAAGAGATACGTGTAGACTGCATTATGATGGCAGTCACACATAAGAGATATGTGTAGACTGCAATATGACGGCAGTCACACATACGAGATACGTGTAGACTGCAATATGACGGCGGTCACACATAAGAGATACGTGTAGACTGCAATATGACTCAAGTAAACAACACCAAAATTGTATGCGTTCCATTGAAAATATAGAACATTACACACGGCGCTCAAAAATCTATCAATTTGATTGTGATTCAGACTCTATTCTCGATTCAAACTGACATACATTATTCGGTATAGAAAATAATAAAACCTTTCCATAACAGCAAGTAATCATGGATATGGCCTTAAAACATACTTGCTTGAGACCTCTGAATTCGGGAGATGGGGGCGGGGGCGGGGTTAAGGGGGAGGAGTATATTTATAGCTATAATTCTCTGAAATTCAAGTATTTCTTTTTATATATATATATATATATATATATATATATATATATATATATATATATATATATATAAATAAAAATAAATACTTGACTTTCAGTGAATTCTAGCTATATACTGTATATATTTATTTTATTATATATATATATATATATATATATATATATATATATATATATATATATATATATATATATATATATATATATATAATAAAATATATATATGAATAAAAGAAATACTTGAATTTCAGTGTTCATTTATTTACACATATACACACATAACACTCCTCTACTCATTGTTGTATTTGAAAGTGCAATGCTTTGCAGCCAGTAGCACAGCCTTTGAAGGAGCATAGGTATGGGCAGCATCTGAGAAATTTAATTTGCAGGAAAGGAGTGAGTTTAGGGTTGAATTGTCCATCCTCGTTCGATTCCCTGTCACTATCTTTCTAACCATGCTCAACACCCTCTCTGATGATGCATTGCTGTGTGGCACGCACACAAGTGCCTTCATCAAATGCACCAGAGTCTGGAATCTTCCAAAGGGGGAAGGCAGCATACCCCTTCCCCTTCGAGCTGTCCCGGATGAACTGAAATTCTTGTTTCCGATCATTTTGGAACTTGCAAGTGTACTTCTTCTTCTTACTCGTCTTCTTCGTTCTTCTGCTTCGTCTCCTTGTGTGTGTAGTTGTGCACTCTCTAAAAGCCGTAGATGTTATAACATGTCTGGCACGCTGTTTATATGAAGAACATTTGGGAGGGTTGGCAAGTATGCCTTAAAATATATATTTTAAAAATCCATTCTTAAAGTAAAAAAAACAATTAAAATTGTAATCGATTTTTAAAAATTATGAATCAATTTACAATTGTAATAAATATTGCATTTGGGAATGAACATGAATATTATTGACTGTTACATGACAAGAAGTCCACACCCCCTAGACTACAGTATGCATTCGTACTCTTCACAACTCACTTTTTTTAATGCATTTTGAAATATTTTCTACAAAAATATAACTCTGCAGTCAAAGAAAGAGTCCCAGAAAAAGGTCCGCCGTGGTGCACGTCAGCGTGACATCATTCGCACAAACTCTGCAAAAGAAGAGCAAGGGGGGGGAAGAAGGTGAAAACGTGGCGACCTGAGAAAGACCGGGGGACGTGCGCTCACCCTCAAAGTTCACCAGACCGTCTCCGTTCAGGTCGGCGTCTCGGAGGATCTCGTTAATCTCCCTGTTGGTCACCTGCTCCCCCATCAGCTTCTTCATGGCCTCACGCAGCTCTGTCAAACTGATCTGACCGTCGCCGTTGGAGTCGAACTAGGAGCACGTTATTGCATCTTTTACTCCAGGACACAGTACCATTAAAAACAATGCAGTCTTTTAAGAAACTTTTTTTTTTAACTTTAAATAGAAGCTGTTATGGGAGTTAAAAAAAATCACATCAAAATCGCCATTTTTACTCATTTCGATTCTACAAAACCCAAAAGCAGTAAAAAGTTAAATTAATCTAGTAGCCTAAATAGCATGTTAGCATCTATTAGCTTGCAGTCATGGATTGACCAAATATGCCTGATAAGCACTCCGGCAAATCAATAACATCAACAAAGCTCACCTTTGTGCATTCAGGCACAGCATAAAACGTTTGGTGGACAAAATGAGACAAAGAAGCAGTGGCATAAGTTAAGTTAAATTACCACTGATCGAAAAACTTAGGTTTTCGCTAAAGGGCTCGGCTCAAGCATTTGAAAAGCTCATGGAGTCCTTTTTTGCTGTATGTCAACTCTCTTGACCTATGCCCAGACGCAGATGAGAAATAATCTCCCTTTTATTTATTAGTATTATTTTATTCTATTTTTATTTTATTATATATTATTATTAAATTTTTATTTGTATTTTATTATTATTATTATATATTTTTTATATATATATATTTATTTTTTATTTTTTTTAGGGTTAGGGTTGGTGGGACCTGAGTGGGGTGGGTGGGTGGTTTGGGTTTTAAGGGAAAGGGTGTGAATAATTTACTGACTTTAAAATTGTACTGTTTCGACTTGCACTTTTTTCTGTCCATTTGAAAATGCCAATAAAAAAAGTTGGAGAAAAAAAAAAAAAATGACCACTGATCGTCACACACACGCTAGGTGTGGTGAAATTATTCTCTGCATTTGACCCATCACCCTTGATCACCCCCCCTGGGAGGTGAGGGGAGCAGTGAGCAGCAGCGGTGGCCGCGCCCGGGAATCATTTTTGGTGATTTAACCCCCAATTCCAACCCTTGACGCTGAGTGCCAAGCAGGGATGTAATGGCTCCCATTTTTATAGTCTTGACTCGGCCGGGGTTTGAACTCACAACCTACCGAAATGGTAAATAAAAACAGAATACAATGATTTGCAAATTACGGAGCCCCTAAAGGGACATGGAGGACTTTTTTTTTTTTAATATATATTTTTTTTTAGACATGAAAAACTTTCTCGTGCGCACGAGAAACTTTTTATAAAGTTATAAAAATAAAAAAATGAAATGTTATAATTTTTTTTTTTTTTAGACAGCATGTTGTATCTCAATACATGACCAAAAACCCAAAAAAATAATTATACATTTTTTTAAATAACTTGTGCGCACGAGAAACTTTTTATAAAGTTATAAAAAAAAATAATAATAATTTATAATTTTTATTTTATTTTTTTTTAAACATGTATCTCGTGCGCACGAGAAACTTTTTATAAAGTTATAAAAAAAAATAATAATTTATAATTTTTATTTTATTTTTTTTTAAACATGTATCTCGTGCGCACGAGAAACTTTTTATAAAGTTATAAAAAAAAATAAAAAAACTTTTTTTTTTTAGACATTTATCTCGTGCGCACGAGATAAATGTCTAAAAAAATTATAAAATGTTTTTTTTTTTTTTATAACTTTATAAAAAAAATAGTTTCTCGTGCGCACGAGATACATGTCTAAAAAATAAAATAAAATACAAAAATGTCCCTTTAGGGGCTCCGTAGCAAATCCTTTTCAACTTATATTCAATTGAATAGACTACAAAGACAAGATATTTAACGATCGAACTGGAAAACTTTATTTTTTTGCAAATATTAGCTCATTTGGAATTTGATGCCTGCAACATGTTTCAAAATAGCTGGCACAAGTGGCAAAAAAGACTGAGAAAGTTGAGGAAATGCTCATCAAACACTTATTTGGAACATCCCACAGGTGAACAGGATAATTGGGAACAGGTGGGTGCCATGATTGGGTATAAAAGCAGCTTCCTTGAAATGCTCAGTTATTCACAAACAAGGATGGGGCGAGGGTCACCACTTTGTCAACAAATGCATGAGCAAATTGTTTAAGAACATTTCTCAACCAGCTATTGCAAGGAATTTAGGGATTTCACCATCTACGGTTCGTAATATCATCAAAAGGTTCAGAGAATTTGGAGAAATCACTGCACGTAACATTGAATGCCCGTGACCTTGGATCCCTCAGTCCGTACTGCATCAAAAAGCGACATCGGTGTGTAAAGGATATCACCACATGGGCTCAGGAACACTTCAGAAAACCACTGTCAGTAATTACAGTTGGTTGCTACATCTGTAAGTGCAAGTTAAAACTCTACTATGCAAAGCCACAGCCATTTATCAACAACACCCAGGGCCCGAGCTCATATAAGGTGGACTGATGCAAAGTGGAAAAGTGTTCTGTGGTCTGACGAGTCCACATTTCAAATTGTTTTTGGACGTCGTGTCCTCCGGACCAAAGGTTGAAAAGGATTTGCAAATCATTGTATTCTGTTTTTATTTTACGAATAACACAACGTGACAACTTCACTGCTTTTGGGTTTTGTAAATAAAATAATAAACAATGTTTGTAACTTTTTACCTGTTTGGAAAAGGTTTTCTTATCATTTAGATACCAAATAATAATTAGAGAATTGTGTTGAATCGATTCTTCATCGAATCGGAATTAATTAGAATTGTGAGGTACACCTGGAGAAGCTGTACAGTAGGAAGCCCCTATTTATTGCGGTTTATCTGACACATGAAACGTGACACATTGCACGAGCCGCTAGAATGCAGATGAGTGTTGAATATCTTAAAATGTGTTTTGTGGCCACAGTTGCTTTGTAGAGTGGCGCTGTCCATTATTTTCAGCAGACTGCATTGCAAAATGATTAACCCCCCCTCTTCCTCTCACGTGAGATCCTCCCAGGAATGAAACCTTTCTCTACTATATAAGATATTTTCTAACTAATCCAAGACATTCAGTCCTGACCTCTTTGAAGGCATCTCGCAGTTCTTTGACTCCAATCATGTCTGCGGTCTCCGCCAGCATTTTGGGTCCCATCAGCTCCACAAAGTCTTCAAAGTCCACTTTGCCTCCGCCTGCGTGACAAACACCAGGTCCTTGTCCGTGACCTCGGACTTGGCAAGCAATCGTGTGTTCCTGCACTCACAGATCTGCTGACTGAGTTCTATGAGCTCCATCTCGGTGGGCATGTACCCCATGGTCCTCATGCACTCCCCCAGGTCTTTGTGGCTGATGTAGCCATTCTTGTTCTTGTCGAACTCCAGAAAGGCCTCACGCAACTCTGAAGCATAAAAGGTGGTGTTGAGGGAACACACACACACACATGGTGAAGCATGAAAGGTGGTGTTGAGGGAACACACACACACACACACACACACATGGTGAAGCATGAAAGGTGGTGTTGAGGGAACACACACACACACACACATGGTGAAGCATGAAAGGTGGTGTTGTCAGGTTGAGGGAGAAAAGTGACCTCGGTCTTACCGTCCATCTCCTCCGGTCTCAGCTCTCTGTCCTGTAGGAGGAAAGGAGGATGCTGGTCAGATTTTACGTCCTCACACTCTCCACTTGTGAGGGAAACTTTGACCTTTTTTTACTTCAACATATTCAAAGAAGTGTAGAACAGCAAAGAATAATGAAAAATTGCTGCATGTGCTTAATGTTATCAATTAATAATGACCTGATTATAAATTAATGTTCAAATGCTTTATACGTATACATATATATATGTATATATATACACACATATATATATATATATACACACACACACATTTATACATATACATGTATCTATATAAATATGTATATACACATATATATATATATATATGTGTATATATATACATATATATATATATATGTGTATATATATATATTTATATGTATATATATATATATATTTATATATATACATATATATATATATATACATATGTGCGTGTATATATACACACACGTACATATGTATATATATATATATATATATATATATATACACATATGTGTGTGTATATATACACGTACATATGTGTATATATATATATATACACATGTATATACATACGTATATATGTATATTTATATATATACATGTATATACATATGTGTATGTATATATGTGTGTATATATACACGTATATATGTATATATATATATATATATATATATATATATATATATACATACATATATACACGTATATATGTATATATATATATACATACATATATACACGTATATATGTATATATATATATACACACACACGTGTATATATATATATATATACGTATATATGTATATTTATATATACACGTGTATATGCATATATGTATATACATATGTGTATGTATATATATATATATACATATATGTATATATATGTGTGTGTATATATACACGTATATATGTATGTATGTATATATATATATATATACACACGTGTGTGTGTATATATATATATGTGTATATATATATGTATATATACGTAAATATGTACATATATACTTATATATGTTTATATATACGTATATATATATATATATATATATATATATATATATATATATTCAAATGAATCGTGATTCTTATTTGTAACGATTCTTAATTTATTCAAAAAATTAATCGATTTTTTTTGTTTTTTTTGTTTTTTTAAATCTGTCCTGTCCAGCCACTCAGGAAAAATGTATTATTATTTTTTAATGAGCATCTACATCATATTGTTAATGTAGATAATCATATCTGCTGTACAGATTTACTTTAGAAAAGAATTGCGTGACACTTCTCTTGTTTCCTTATTTGTATTTGACCATTTTACATGTTTGGGTAGAATTGTATGAAATGTTTTATTTGACAGGTGTTTATCTTTATTTTTATTTTTTTTTATGGAGGAATGTAGTTAATCATAGAACAGGCAGCCAATGTTATCAAAACTTATTAATTTAGAATTTAGAATAGTTTTGAATCGGGAATTGATTCTGAATTGAATTGTTACCCCCAAGAATCAAATCAAAATGTGTGGTGGCCAAAATTCACAGCCCTTTTATATATATATATATATATATATATATTATGTGTGTGTATATATATATATATATATATATATATATATGTATGTATGTATGTATGTATGTTGCTAGGCAACCATCCACGAAAGATTAGGAGATTTAGTTTGATCAGAGAGGTTCACAGTTCTTAAGGCACTCTAAAGATACACATTTTAAAAAATCAACACTAAAAAAAATATGACAAAAATAATGATGTAACTCATGAAATGAGTTTCAAATGAATTTGAAAAAAACTATTTTTGTTATGATAAAAAAATATCGACGTAATCACAGTAGCATCGACTAGATACACACTCTTGTACTTGGTATCATTACAGTGGATGTCACCCATGGCGTTTGTTTACATTGTGACGCCGGTGAGCTATTGTATCCTCCTACGGTGTGTAGTGAAGCATGTTTAGCTATTCCTCCTCCTCCAGTGATAATAATACTTGTAAGAAACTTACTTTATTTGTCGCCATGGAGACCAGGATTAGTGATTTAGTAGTAGCTAGTAGGATGGATGTCTTAAAGCAGCTCTTCCCGAGGGTGTTTCAGTGTTATAACTTCACCTTTATCTTCACTTTTTACGCCAAAATGCGTCCATTCTCCCTTTTCTGTCTACACACTGTGTCTGCTTGTAAGTACTCTGTGTGTGTGCGCTGCCGAACATGCTCCTCTGCTCGTAAAACCAGCATTGTCATGACGTGACGACGACGGGGGTTAGGGTTAGGGGTGAGGGACTGGTACTTTTTTGAAGGCGGTATAGTACCGATATGATTCATTAGTATGCCGTCCAACCCTGGTACCGAGTGAACATATTCAGACAAAAATTACTTTTTAAGCGACTTTCTAATCAATAGAGAAATGAGGTTTACGCCACAAACAAAAGCCCCGCCCCTAACCCTCACATCACTGAGTAGAAGTGAGCAATCGTCAATCTGATGAGTCCATGGAAGTGAACGATTGACCCCGAAGCAGTGATGCATGCTGGGTGATGATGTGGGGATGAAGATGAGCATGAAAGGTGGGTGGGTGGGTGGGGGGGGGGGGGGGTGTCACAGGCGGTTACATACGCGCGTCAGTGAAAAGCCGTGTTTGAGGAAGACGCAGGCCGGGGAAATACGGAAAAATACAACTACTTCTGAAAAAAGAAGAGAAAAATAAATTAAAAGGGAAATTAATTAAATAAAAATGTTAATATTTATTATACGTATATATTTATACAAATTAAATATTTAAAATAAACAATTAACACTAATTTGAACAAGTCTAAATATTAGGTGCTCAGTTTACTTATATTTCTGTCATAAAAAGACAAGATTATGTAAATAAAAATAATAATAAATTATAATGTTCATAGAATTTAAAATATTAGTTTAAAATGGGCATGTTAGAATGTATTGACTATATTATTATTTTTTTAATTAAATAAAATGAAACGAAAAATTACAACTACTTCTGAAAAAAAAAATAGAAAAAAAAATTAAAAGGGAAATTAATTAAATACAAATGTTAATATTTATTATACATATACATTTATATAAATTAAGTATTTAAAATAAACAATTGAAACAAGTCTAAATATTAGGTGCTCAGTTTACTTATATTGAAGTATTTGTGCTACTTCAGTGCCGCACTTCAAACATGTAACTCCTCTGAAGTGGATGGAATGTTCCTAAAGTGTGCCTCCATGTTGTCTGGTCAGTGGTAATGCCACACGGTGATGAAGAGATGTTCCAATGGTTCTATCGATTGCGTGAAGTGACGGGAATTTCTCTCCATAAAGTCGCGGCGGAAAGCTTCACGCTTGTGGAACATCTTTTTTTTTCTTCTGTACGCTGATTAGGCGGCGTAATCTCAGTCAGACATGTTGCATCAGCACCACTTCATCCTCCACTTTTAGGAGGAGAATTAAGAGAGCAAAAGCAGAAGGGGATTAATGGCGGCTATGTCAGATTAAAGAGGAGGTGATGATGAAATGAAGAGGCGAAAGGGTAAGGCTATGCTTAAAAATAATGTTAAAAAAAAAAAGCAGGTACTCTCATCTATTTTACTTATTGGGCCATAGATAGGAATAATAAAAAGTAGAGGTGTAACGGTACACAAATTTTTTGGTTCGGTACGTACCTCGGTTTAGAGGTCACGGTTCGGCTCATTTTCAGTACAGTAAGAAAACAACAAAATATAAATTTTTGGGTTATTTATTTACCAAATTTGCACAATCTTCCACCAAAAATATTTTTCTTAGTGGAATATTTGATGTGAAGTAATGGGAACCTTGGATAGGTCAATAATTCATAATAACATTGATTTTGATTCAATATTATGTTTTGATAGCGACTGTCAGAAAGCGACTTGAAGATGATGTGTAAAACATCATCTATGCAACATTTTGACCAAAGAACCACCATCACATGTTATGTAGACCACAAGGAAGTCTTTTATATTTAGAATTAAATCATAATATGACCCCTTTAATGCGCCTTATAATCCGGTGCGCCCTATGGTCCGGAAAATATGGTATTTCCTTGCTAAAAACTGGAAGCTAACTTTGGAAAGTTAGCCCCCTCTTGGCAAAGGTTGCAAACAGACCCTTTAAGTCTATAAAATATACAAAACATGTAGGCTAAAGTTGCGCAATATTCAGTTTTGGATTCATCTGTTGAAGGTTTGTCATGGTCAAAACATTTTTTTAAAGTAAAAATATAACATAGAATGTAAAGTATATAGTGTCCAAAGAAAACGTAAAATTCAAAGTATATATATATATATATTTTTTTTTATTTATTTTTTTTATTTTTTTATTTATTTATTTTTTTTATTTTTTTTTATTTATTTTTTTAAGATAATATAAAACAAAAATTATTATTATAAATTATAACATTCATAGAATTAAAAATATTATATTAAAATGGGCATGTTAGAATGTATTGACTATTTTATTATTATTATTTTTAATTAAATAAAGTGAAACTGAAAAATACAAAAAAGAATAGAAAAATAAATTAATAGGGAAATTAATGAAATAAAAATGTTAATATTTGTTATACATATTTATATGAATTAAATATTTAAAATAGACTATTAACACTAATTGAAACAAGTCTAAATATTAGGTGCTCAGTTTACTTATATTTCTGTCATAAAAAGACAAGATTATGTAAATAAAAATAATAATAAATTATAATGTTAATAGAATTAAAAATATTAGTTTAAAATGGGCATGTTAGAATGTATTGACTTTATTATTTTTTTTAAATTAAATAAAATGAAACAGAAAATTACAACTACTTCTGAAAAAAGAATAGAAAAATAAATTAAAAGGGAAAATAATTAAATACAAACGTTAATATTTATTATACATATACATTTATATAAATTAAGTATTTAAAATAAACAATTGAAACAAGTCTAAATATTAGGTGCTCAGTTTACTTATATTTCTGTCATAAAAAGACAAGATTATGTAAATAAAAATAATAATAAATTATAACATTCATAGAATTAAAAATATATTAAAATGCAAATGGGCATGTTAGAATGTATTGACTATTTTTTTTTTTTTTAACTAAATAAACTGAAACGGAAAAATACAACTACTTCTGAAAAAAAGAATAGAAAAATAATATTATACATATATATTTATATAAATTAAATATTTAAAATAAACTATTAACACTAATTGAAACAAGTCTAAGTATTAGGTGCTCAGTTTACTTATATTTCTGTCATAAAAAGACAAGATTACGTAAATAAAAATAATAATAAATGATAACGTTCATAGAATTAAAAATAATAGATTCAAATGGAAATATATATATAAAATAGACCCGCTCATCGGCAGTGCGCCTTATAATCCGGTGCGCCCTATGGTCCGGAAAATATGGTATTTCCTTGCTAAAAGCTGGAAGCTAACTTTGGAAAGTTAGCCCCCTCTTGGCAAAGGTTGCAAACAGACCCTTTTTGTCTATAAAATATACAAAACATGTAGGATAAAGTTGCGCAATATTCAGTTTTGGATTCATCTGTTGAAGGTTTGTCATGGTCAAAACATTTTTTTTAAAGTAAAAATATAACAGAATGTAAAGTATATAGTGTCCAAAGAAAACGTAAAATTCAAAGTATATATATATATATATATATATATATATATATATATATATATATATATATATATATATATATATATATATTTATTTTTATTTTATTATTATTATTATTTTAAGATAATATAAAACAAAAATTATTATAAATTATAACATTCATAGAATTAAAAATATTATATTAAAATGGGTATGTTAGAATGTATTGACTATTTTATTATTATTATTTTTAATTAAATAAAGTGAAACTGAAAAATACAAAAAAGAATAGAAAAATAAATTAATAGGGAAATTAATGAAATAAAAATGTTAATATTTGTTATACATATTTATATGAATTAAATATTTAAAATAGACTATTAACACTAATTGAAACAAGTCTAAATATTAGGTGCTCAGTTTACTTATATTTCTGTCATAAAAAGACAAGATTATGTAAATAAAAATAATAATAAATTATAACATTCATAGAATTAAAAATATATTAAAATGCAAATGGGCATGTTAGAATGTATTGACTATTTTATTTTATTTTTTTAACTAAATAAACTGAAACGGAAAAATACAACTACTTCTGAAAAAAAAGAATAGAAAAATAATATTATACATATATATTTATATAAATTAAATATTTAAAATAAACTATTAACACTAATTGAAACAAGTCTAAATATTAGGTGCTCAGTTTACTTATATTTCTGTCATAAAAAGACAAGATTACGTAAATAAAAATAATAATAAATGATAACGTTCATAGAATTAAAAATAATAGATTCAAATGGAAATATATATATAAAATAGACCCGCTCATCGGCAGTGCGCCTTATAATCCGGTGCGCCCTATGGTCCGGAAAATATGGTATTTCCTTGCTAAAAGCTGGAAGCTAACTTTGGAAAGTTAGCCCCCTCTTGGCAAAGGTTGCAAACAGACCCTTTTTGTCTATAAAATATACAAAACATGTAGGATAAAGTTGCGCAATATTCAGTTTTGGATTCATCTGTTGAAGGTTTGTCATGGTCAAAAAATGTTTTTAAAGTAAAAATATAACATAGAATGTAAAGTATATAGTGTCCAAAGAAAACGTAAAATTCAAAGTATATATATATATTTATTTTATTTTATATATATATATATTTTTTTTTAGCATATATTTTCACCCCAACCTCTAATTGGAGGACTTGCTTATTGACATGAAATGAAAGGAAGACTGTGGTTGATGGAAGGATGTGAGGAAGAAGAAGAAAATGAGAGGAGAAGCTACACGCTATTTGGGCCACTAGAGGGCGCCAAAGAAGCTCAGTGTGTGTTCAGCCTGGTGTTTACTTTCCTCCCCCCTACCCCCTGCAGACTTTGTGCTTGAAATGCACAAATTATTGTATGAAATGAAACAACAACGATTACACACTTTGCATGACAACTGATATTTTGTACTTAATATCTCGATGCGCTCTAAAAAATAATTACTGAATGTGTTTTTGTTGTTGTTGTCGTCCAGAAAATGTCAAGTACGGCACTCTTTTCAATTTTTATTGTCAATCTTAAGTTAAAGTATCAATGATTGTCACACACACACTAGGTTTGGTGAAATTTGTCCTCTGCATTTGACCCATCCCCTTGTTACACCCCCACTGGGAGATGAGGGGAGCAGTGAGCAGCAGCTCGGGAATAATTTTTGGTGATTTAACCCCCAATTCCAACCCTTGATGCTGAGTGCCAAGCAGGGAAGTAATGGCTCCCATTTTTATAGTCTTTGGTATGACTCGGCTGGGGTTTGAACTCACAACCTACCCATCTCAGGGCGGACACTCTAGCCACTAGACCACTGAGTAGCTGCTACCAACAGGTTTTATTCCGTTAATTCAATAATCTTTCAAGTACGGTATATTTACAAACATTTGTGAACTCTGAACATGACTATACAGATAAACACCCTTAAAAAATAGTTATTTAACAGTTTTAATTATGGGCCTGCTGCAATGCAAGCAGCCCATTTTATCATTGCTTCAAACTTAATTCAAAGTTCTTCTATTTTATTCTACCGCGAATAATACGAGACGAAACCGGCCAACAAACCCCCACATATGTTATACCGTCAGAAAGGGCTCGTTCGCGCCGATGGGGGTACTCTAAATTGTGAATATTTCATGTTACCATGGCAACGCTGTCCACAAATGGGCCAATTGAATGGGTACCTTCATTTTCATGGACGATTGCTCTGAGACAAACGCCAAAAAGACAAGATTGCCTCCTCTTGTACCTCAGCCATACTTTCACGTAGCTCGGTGCTTAACGTCTCGATTTGTTCACACACTTGTCTACTTTAACCCTGGCTGAAAAAATTTTGACGTCCAATGTTTGATATTGGCTGGATGGCCATCGGCCTTGCTTCGTTAAAGCGGACGACGTCCACTCTAATTTACTAGAGCGTGGAAGCCCCGATTTTTTTGATTTTTTTTTGGTGAACAACCTGTCCTCACGGCCCCATCTTATATCCCGCTGTCATGTGTTTGGGTGAAAACGTTGACACACATGTCCTCTCTCAGAAAATGTCACTTTTATGGAACTCATGTGTCCCATTAGGCTTCTGTTGGCCCTCAAAGCCAAGAAAGTCAGCTCTCATTGACTCCAATGTTAAATGTCGGCGTGAAAAAAAACCAAAATCACAAATATTATTTTCCTACTCGCTCTAATTCGCCTATTTCTCCACTTATCGGACATCCGAGAACACTGAAACGTTCCTAAAAGCCTTGAGGACGTCACAGTTTTTTACGAAAAGTCGATATCTCGAAGCGTTTGCCCACAATAAGACATTGTTCGGCATTAAGTTTTTCAACAAATCCTACATAAACTTTGTGTAATAGTGGCAGGTTCATCGAATCACATGAAGTCCTTTGAAGTCACGTGACCAGAGGTGGGTAGAGTAGCCAGAAATTGTACTCAAGTAAAAGTACTGTTACTTTAGAGATTTATTACTCAAGTAAAAGTAATGAGTAGTCACCCAAATATTTACTTGAGTAAAAGCAAAACAGTATGTTGTGAAAAAACTACTCAAGTACTGAGTAACTGATGAGTAAGCTGTTCATTTAATGATGACGGCATCAAATAATGCACAAAAACATAAAAATAGCAATGAGCAAATTCAGAGCCAGGAATATCTCTTAAGCAACTAAAACAATAATATATATTAAATAATAATACATTAACATAAAAAAAATTAAGGCAAATTGAGCCACAATAACTTAACAGCACCATAGGCTCAGTAGGCAGAGATTACAAAGGAAAATAACAAGTTAGCCTTTACGCAAACCATAAACTGATAGGTGTGGGCTGCACCTGGGAACACACTGTGCACTTCTGATTGGTGTTTCTATGCATGCGTGTGTGTGTGTGCGACTGTGCGTGTGTGTGCGTGTGTCTTTGTCTGTCTCTCTATGAGGCTGCGGTGCGTTAATAAATGTCCCCACACGATGTACATTTGACAGTGATTCATAGCAGGGAAGCTAACATCAGCCTACGGTGACAGCCAAAATATCTACTAACGTTACTCACCGCGATGTGCTTCCTCAAATTTGATGTTGAGTTCATGTAAGCTTAAGATTGTTGGGCAGTTAATCATGGCCTGGCTCTGTTTGATTGGTGAAACGGAGTCAAACGTCACCAGTGACTGCATTTGATTGGTGAAACGGAGTCAAACGTCTCCAGTGACTACATTTGATTGATGAAACGGAGTTTAGCATTGCAAATATCAATAGCGTCCTCTGCCGCCACTCGTTCAGAAGTTGCACGGTCCGTCTTTGCGAATGTATTTTCCTCTGGTTTACAAGTAAAACGTCCATTCAAAAGGAATCTGATGATTGTGAATGATTAGTTCCGGCGTAGACACACATGTCGTCACTTGACAGGAAGGTGATACAGTATCTAGTCAACAACCGCTGCAGTTGCTCTTTCTGGAGACACTGCCCCCTAGTGTTTTGGAAGACGATTACAAGTCTGGCGCCACACCCCACCGAAGAACTATACGCCATCAATGACCTACTAGACCAGGGGTCGGCAACCCGCGGCTCCGGAGCTGCATGCGGCTCTTTGACCACTCTGATGCGGCTCAGCTGCATTCTTGCCAACCCTCCCGATTTTTCCGGGAGACTTCCGGATTTCACTGCCTCTCCCAGGGCAAACATTCTCCGATTTTCACCCGGACAACAAAATTGAGGGCGTGCCGTGATGGCACTGCATTTTGCGTCCTCTACAACCTGTCGTCGCGTCCGCTTTTTCACCTAAGAAACAGCGTGCCGGCCCAGTCACATTTTGTCTGCTCACACACTAAGTGACAGCAAGGCATACTTGTTCAACAGCCATACAGATCACACTGACGGTGGCCGTATAAACAACTATAACACTCTTAGTAATATGCGCCACACTGTGAACCCACACCAAACAAGAATGACAAACACATTTCGGGAGAACATCCACACCGTAACGCAACATAAACACAACAGAACAAATACCCAGAATCCCATGCATCCCTAACTCTTTCGGGCTACATTACACACCCTGCTACCACCAAACCCCGCCCACCTCAATCTACGCACGGGGGGTGGGGGGTGTTGTTGATGTGTGGGGGGGCAGGGTTGGGGTGGCGGGCTTTGGTGGTAGCGGGGGTGTATAAAGTAGCCCGGAAGAGTTAGGGTTGCATGGGATTCTGGGTATTTGTTCTGTTGTGTTACATATCTTTTAAATTTCAAAAGAGTTTTGTGGCTCCCATTGTTTTCTTTAATTTGTGGAAACGGGTCAAAATGTCTCTTTGAGTGGTAAAGGTTGCCGACCCCTGTACTAGACAAAGGGACACCAATAACTAACTGATACCACTAAGACTGATTAGTTAGCAGCTCACTTCCCTCTCATCACATTTCAAGTGGTCATGTTAGTTAGACGCGTGTGCATTGTGCACTGATCTGGTGTCAGTTGCTCAGCAGCAGCAGGTGTCCATAACAAGAGCTGTCAATCAAAGAAAGGTGACGTATGGAATAGAGCAGGGTTTTTCAAGCACTAGTGGGCCGTGAGATACAGTCTGGTGTGCCGTCGGAGATGATCTAGTTTCACCTATTTGGGTTTTTGCAAACCAGTAATTATAGTCTGCAAATGATGTGTTGTTGTTGAGTTTTTGGTAGAGTAACCGTGTAATACTCTTCCATGTCAGTAGGTGGCAGCCGGTAGCTAATTGCTTTGTAGATGTGGGAAACAGCGGGAGGCTGTGTGCAGGTAAAAATGTGTCTAATGCTTAAACTAAAAATAAACAAAAGGTGAGTGCCCCTAAGAAAAGGCATTGAAGCTTAGGGAAGGCTATGCAGAACGAAACTAAAACTGAACTGGCTACTAAGTAAACAAAAACAGAATGCTGGACGACAGCAAAGACTTACTGTGGAGCAAAGACAATGTACATCCGAACATGACATGACAATCAACAATGTCCCCACAAAGAAGGATTAAAAACAACTGAAATATTCTTGATTGCTAAAACAAAGTAGATGCGGGAAAATATCGCTCAAAGGAAGACATGAAACTGTTACAGGAAAATACCAGAAAAAGAGAAAAAGCCACCAAAATAAGAGCGCAAGACAAGAAGTAAAACACTACACACAGGAAAACAGCAGAAAAGTCCAAATAAGTCAGGGTGTGATGTGACAGGTGGTGACAGTACACCTACTTTGAGACAAGAGCTATAGTGATGCATGCTTGGTTATGCTTTAAAGTCATATCCAACAACTTTTTACTGTCAACTGAGTTTTATTTTTTAATGATTTCTGCTGGTGGTGTACCTCCGCATTTTTTCAACGCCAAAAATGTGCTTTGGCTCAAAAAAGGTTGAAAAACACTGGAATAGAGCATGAGTTGATGTTGATGCCAAATCATGATCTAATCTTCCTTTTTCACAATAAGCTGCAGTAAACAAAAAAATATTCAATAAAAATTCTCGAGATTTATTTTATTCAGGTATTATATAGTATGTGTTTTAATTTCTAAAATGTTTAAATATAACTATTACAAATGACCATTGTTTTGGAGAGCAGTAATAAATCAGATTGTGATGCTACAGCGCTGTGTTTTACGGTTTTTTTTTCAACCAAAAACGCGACTACTGATATGTGTGGTGCTTTTTGCAGCAGGTGCTTAAAAAGAGCAGTGAGCTCTGTCGTATAGAGGATCTTTCACTTTATTTTTTTGCAGTGCAGCCGTAGAAATAGCAGGATCTTTGACGACTCAGGCTGCAGCTGTCGATTAGTTTAGTAATTGAGTAATGCGTTGATGACTTTTTGATGAATCGAGTAAGCGGATAAAACCCAATTTGTAGCCTCAATTGTGTATTTTAAGGAAATAGTTGAACTAAACAAAACATTCATTCATTAAAAAAAAGAAACTCAATATTAAAATTGCACTTTTATCATGTATGCAGTTTTAAAAAAGATATCTATTTTTTTATTTTTTTATTTTTTAGATTATTATTTTATTTATTTATTTATTTTATTTATTTTTTATCCTGTATGCATTAGTAAAAAATTG
>NC_084583.2:14917500-14920000 GCF_033978685.3 Nerophis lumbriciformis | reverse complement strand
TTATAATAACAATAATGTGTGTGTTGCTTTAATAATCTCATTACTACCTTGTAATAATACTAATAAATACAAAATAAAAATACAAATAATTAATAATTATTATTAGTAATAATAATACTAATAACGTGTGCGTTTGAATCATCGTGTTACTCCTGTGTAATAATAATACTAATGATCATTTATTATTATTCTAATAAAAATAGTAATTAATAATTAAAAAATAATCATTGTCATTATTGATTCTAATAATAATTATAATGTGTGTGTTACTTTAATCATCTTATTACTCCCTTGTAATAATAATAATTATTATTATTATTCATTATTATTTAAAAATAAATAATAATGAATGAAAACATTATTAACAATAATTATCATTATTAATCATAATAAAAATAATGTGTATGTTGCTTTAATAATTTTATTACTACCTTGTAATAATACTAATAAATATTAAATAATAAAAAAATAATTCATAATTATTATTAGTAGTAATACTAATACTAATAATGTGTGTGTTTGAATCATCGTATTACTCCTGTGTAATAATAACACTAATTATCATTTATTATTATTCTAATAAAAATAATTATTAATTTAAAAAAAAAATTGTCATTATTGATTATAATAATAATTATAATGTGTGTGTCGCTTTAATCATCTTATTACTCCATTGTAATATAGTAATAATAATAATATATTAATATTTTTGTAATAAATAATTAATGAAAACATTATTAACAATAATTATCATTATTACTTATAATAATAATAACGTGTGTGCTGCTTTAATCATCTTATTACTTGTATCCCATTTGGAAAGAGAGCAGTGATTCAGTTAAAATAAAACATGGCTAACTGTTTTTTGCAGTAGTTTTAAGTACTGTATTTTTCGGACTATAAGGCGCACTTAAAATCCTTTAATTTTCTCAAATACTCGACACTGCGCCTTATAACCCTTGTAACGCCTTATAATGTACGGAATAATTTTAGTTGTGCTTACCGACCTCGAAGCAGTTTTATTCGGTACATGGTGTAATGATAAGTGTGACCAGTAGATGGCAGTCACACATAAGAGACACGTGTAAACTGCAATGTGACGGCAGTCACACATAAGAGATACATGTAGACTGCAATATGATGGCAGTCACACATAAGAGATAAGTGTAGACTGCAATATGATGGCAGTCACACATAAGAGATACGTGTAGACTGCAATATGATTCAAATAAACAACACCAAAAGGTTATATGTTCCATTGAAAATATAGAACATTACACACGGCGCTCAAAAATATATCAAAATGTTTTAGTAGGACTTTGGTATGCTATGACGGGGAGAAGACGCTGTCGAAGGTGGGCCACGTAAATAAGACCGCCCACTAAAGCGACTGTCAGAAAGCAACTTGAAGATGATGTGTAAAACATCATCTATGCAACATTTTGACCAAAGAACCACCATTACATGTTATGTAGACCACAAGGAAGTCTTTTACATTTAGAAAAAAATCCTATTATGACCCCTTTAATGCGCCTTATAATCCAGTGCGCTTTATATATGAAAAAAGATCAAAAATAGACCATTCATTGGCAGTGCGCCTTATAATCCGGTGCGCCCTATGGTCCGTAAAATACGGTAATAGTAGGAGGTGTGATGTTTATTCAAAATTTTAAAAGGAAAAAAAAAAACATTATCATATTTTTTAGTGAGTTGCAACAATTTGTCTGTGCTGTTCTCACCCAGTTTAGAGTCCATCATGATCATATCCAGATGGACATTAATATACCACCAGCAAACTTTGTTTTCACGCCTACTCTGACTTGTTGTTTGGCTCGCCTCCGCATCGCCAAACTACAGCTTGAAGTATATAGAGGAATTTTTTTTTGTGTGTTTTCATATTTATTCAATATATTTTTTATTCTCACTCATATTCATTTAATTCGGCCACAAAAAGAATCCAAAAGGGCCATTGGTTAGAATATATACTGTATTTTTCGGACCATAGGGCGCACCCGATTATAAGGCGCACTGCCGATGAATGGTCTATTTTTCATCTTTTTGGGTCTCGGGGAACCCACACATTAGAGACTTCCACAGTGGCATTTTGCGGTCCTTATACACACGCACCATAGTAATACTCGTATGTTTAATGCGCCGACAATCCATCAAGCGGTGCGGCTTCAAAGTCCTACTAAAACATTTTGACGCATTTTTGAGCTCCGTGTGTAATGTTTTTTATTTTCAATGGAACATTTAAAGTTTTGGTGTTGTTTGCTGCCATCATATTGCAGTCTACACATATCTCTTATGTATGGATTTTAAGTGCGCCCTATAGTCAGGAGAATTCTGTCAGGTCTCGGTTGGTAGAGTGACTGTGCCAGCAACTTGAGGGTTGTAAGTTCAATTCCCGCTTCTGCCATCCTAGCTGCCATCAGAGGGCCGCTTGTAACAGTGAATAATGTATGAATTTTCCTGCGGATTTTATTAATAATAATATATA
>NC_084583.2:14892500-14915000 GCF_033978685.3 Nerophis lumbriciformis | reverse complement strand
ATTTTCAAATTACTTTGACAGCATGTACTGAGAGGTGTTTCTAATATTTTGATGCTTTTTGAAACTTTTCCCAAACATAGTAACAAATAAATGATTAGTAAGTGTCAGGTTCAAACACTGATGGTATCTATTAAACAAGACAAGAAGCAAGGAATTAAACAGAGACAGAATTAAATTTGGCTCAATCGAGGGGAGCGCGTACACCTGTACCCTTGTTTTATTTGGACTTTCCCTGATTATATGGCAACAGCTGTTTCTAAAGGGACGGGGGTCGTAGACAGCCATCGCCTTTGGTTACAAAACAGTTCAAAGAAAAGGTCGTAAAACAGTTCAAAGAAAAGGTCCCTGGAGGGGAGTCTGGTCCTGCTTCCTCTCCGCTTTGTAGTTCTCGGGTCGAGACAAAATCTTTCGGTGGATTACAATACATCAAAGAAAATAGAAAAATATGTTTTAATATGGTTTCTTTAAAAGGACAAACATGAAACAAACCTTCCTAATTGATATGAATCCCACTGTTTATCAGAATCAGAAATACTTTATTAATCCTTGAGGGGGAAATAAAATTTCAGCACAATTAGGAAGGTTTGTGTCCTGTTTGTCCTTTTTAAAGAAACCATATTAAAACATATTTTTCTATTTTCATACATTTTTTAAAAAAATCTCCAGGGAGCCACTAGGGCGGCGCTAAACAAGACAATAAGCAAGGAATTAAACAGAGACAGAATTAAATTTGGCTCAATCGAGGAGCACCTGTACCCTTGTACAGTGTTCCAACACGCTCGGACGAAAGATTTTTCGCCTGCTCTTTTATTTGGACTTTCCCTGATTACATGGCAACAGCTGTCTCTAAAGGGACGGAGGGTCGTAAACAGCTGTCGCTTTTGGTTACAAAACAGTTCAAAGAAAAGGTCCCTGGAGGGGAGTCTGGTCCTGCTTCCTCTACGCTTTGTAGTTCTCGGGTCAAGACAAAATCTTTCTGTGGATTACAATACACCAAAGAAACAGAACACCTTCATGTTGCTTCCCATCCTACACAGTTGCGTTTTACAAGCCTTTTAGCTTGGTTGGATCAAAGACAGCTTTTGTTTTCATGGCAACACAAAGTTTTGTGATAACTTAGACACAATTATTCTGACAGTAAGTACTGCAGTGAATAATCCCTGATATGCTTATCAACAAACCTCTAAAAATTAAAAATTAAAATGCTTCACTGATGAGAGTATTTGGCGAGCGCCGTTTTGTCCGACTAATTTTGCCGGTCCTTGAACTCATCGTAGTTTGATTACAAGTACAACTTTCTCTGATGCTGCCACAGAAGGACGTGTTTTATGCCACTCCTTTGTCTTGTTTTGTCCAGCCTTAACATGCTTTACTGTTGCATAACAACGTTTGTCACAATGTGGTCCAGGCTTGTTATAACAACCATTAAAAATGTTGAAACAGTATTTCAATCATTTTATCAATAAACATTTTTATTTATTTTTTTTTGCATCATACACAAATCTATTTATATAAAACGGTAGTTCTCGGAGCTGGTAGTGTTTGCGGTGCATCGTGAACGCAGGCGGGATTTAATAACAGTAATGCACAATAAAGAGCAAGCTTAAAACGTACACACACACACACACACCTGTTTGGTGGTCCGCTCCTGTGGCACGCTCATGGCTGTAGCACCGCCTCCTGCCGCCGCCGACTCTCGAATGATCATGAACATCTTGATGTGACACAGGCGCTCGCTCTCTCTCTCTCGCTCGCCCGCCCCCTCCCTGCCTCTGAGCCTCTCTGCTGTGTTTGTGTGGAAACGCACACAAAATCTGCAGGATCAAAACAAAACAAAAAAAGGTGAAAAAGGTCACTGGATGTGTAGTTTTTTTGTTTTTTTTTTAAATGTTGCTCAGTCCAGTGGAAATAGAGTCAAGTGTCAAATGATCTCGGTGCTATTGGGGCCTGTTCCAATCCTTTCCTTGCGCTCCTGTCCTGGCTGCTGCACCTTCTTTCTTTGAGGGTTTTTTATCATCTGAAGTTCCTGCCCTCGCTACCTCTCAGCCCTTTAGGTGACACCCTATACCTGTCTGGCTTTACGTCTCGCCCTTTTCTACCTGCGCCTTCACTTCCTCCTCTTTTTTTTCAACATGGGTTATCTCGCACTCCGCTCAAGGCCTGCCTTTTTTTCGTGGCTCTAAATCAGGGGGCCTGAACCTGTGGCTCTTTAGCGCCACCCTAGTGGCTCCCTGGAGATTTTTAAAAAATGTATGAAAATAGAAAAATATATTTTAATATGGTTTCTTTAAAAGGACAAACTTGACACAAACCTTCCTAATTGTTATAAATCCCACTCTTTATCACAATCAGAAATACTTGATTAATCCCCGAATTTTCAGCACAATCCCATTCAAGATCAGACAAACATTACATGGAGACAGAACAGGATCAAACATTACAGGGAGACAGGACAGGATCAAATGTTACAGGAGACAAGACAGGATCAAACATTACAGGGAGACAGAACATGGTCAAACATTACAGGGAGACAGAACAGGATCAAACCTTACAGGGAGACAGAACAGGATCAAATCTTAAAGGGAGACAGAACAGGATCAAACATTACAGGGAGACAGAATAGGGTCCAACGTTACAGGGAGACAGAACAGGGTCAAACGTTACAGGGAGACAGAACAGGATCAAATGTTACAGGGAGACAGAACAGGGTCAAACGTTACAGGGAGACAGAACAGGGTCAAACGTTACAGGGAGACAGAACAGGATCAAACATTACAGGGAGACAGAACAGGATCAAACATTTCTTTCTTCTATTATAATCCACAGAAAGATTTTGTTTTGACCCAAGAACTACAAAGCGGAGAGAAAAGCAGGATCTGCCCAAGTTCCAGGCACCTCTTGTTTGAACTGTTTTATGACCTTTTCTTTGAAATGTTTGTAATCAAAGGCAATGGCTGTTTACGACCCCCGTTACAGGGAGACAGAACAGCGTCAAACGTTACAGCGAGACAGAACAGGTTCAAACATTACAGGGAGACAGAACAGGATCAAACATTACAGGGAGACAGAAAATTATCAAACATTACAGGGAGACAGAACAGGATCAAACATTACAGGGAGACAGAACAGGATCAAACATTACAGGGAGACAGAAAATGATCAAACATTACAGGGAGACAGAACAGGACCAAACGTTACAGGGAGACAGAACAGGATCAAACGTTACAGAGAGACAGAACAGCGTCAAACGTTACAGCGAGACAGAACAGGTTCAAACATTACAGGGAGACAGAACAGGATCAAACATTACAGGGAGACAGAACAAGATCAAACGTTACAGGGCGACAGAACAGGATCAAACGTTACAGGGGAGACAGAACAGGATCAAACGTTACAGGGGAGACAGAACAGGATCAAACGTTACAGGGAGACAGAACAGAATCAAACATTACAGGGAGACAGAACAGGATCAAACATTACAGGAAGACAGAACAGGGTCAAACATTACAAGGAGACAGAACAGGATCAAACATTACAGGGAGACAGAATAGGGTCAAACATTACAGGGAAACAGAACAGGGTCAAACAATACAGGGAGACAGAACATAATCAAACATTACAGGGAGACAGAACATGATCAAACATTGCAGGGGGACGGAACAGGATCAAACATTACAGGGAGACAGAACAGGATCAAACATTACAGGGAGACAGAACAGGATCAAACATTACAGGGAGACAGAACAGGATCAAACGTTACAGGGAGACAGAACAAAATCAAACGTTACAGGGGAGACAGAACAGGATCAAACGTTACAGGGGAGACAGAACAGGATCAAACGTTACAGGGGAGACAGAACAGGATCAAACGTTATAGGGGAGACAGAACAGGATCAAACGTTACAGGGAGACAGAACAGAATCCAACATTACAGGGAGACAGAACAGGATCAAACATTACAGGGAGACAGAACAGGATCAAACGTTACAGGGAGACAGAACAGGATCAAACGTTACAGGGAGACAGAACAGGATCAAACGTTACAGGGAGACAGAACAGGATCAAACATTACAGGGGGACAGAATAGGGTCAAACATTACAGGGAAACAGAACAGGGTCAAACAATACAGGGAGACAGAACAGGATCAAACATTACAGGGAGACAGAACAGGATCAAATGTTACAGGGAGACAGAACAGGGAGACAGAACAGGATCAAACATTACAGGGAAACAGAACAGGATCAAACGTTACAGGGAGACGGAGCAGGATCAAACATTACAGGGAGACAGAACAGGATCAAACATTACAGGGAGACGGAACAGGATCAAACGTTACAGGGAGACAGAACAGGATCAAACATTACAGGGAGACGGAGCAGGATCAAACATTACAGGGAGACAGAACAGGATCAAACATTACAGGGAGACGGAACAGGATCAAACGTTACAGGGAGACAGAACAGGATCAAACATTACAGGGAGACAGAACCAGATCAAACATTACACAAACAACTATGAGAAATGCAGCCAATATTACATACAGATAATGTGTCACGAGACATGCAAATATAAATTAAATACACAGAGGACATAAGTAAAGGCAATTTGTTGTTCCAGACCACAGTAAACGTTGCAAATATTGTAATAAATCCATTAAAAGAAGACAACCTGCCGTTTCCTTTAACTTGGACACACACATTTATACTTTTGTCTTTCTAAGCCAGTCATTTCCAGGAGTTCTCACCTTCTGCGTAGCCTCTGTTTTCCAATGTTGTAAAAATGTGTAGATTAAATATTCTATTTCAACATTTCTGTCAACGAAGATTTGCTTCAGCCTGCGACACATAGTCATTTTGATAGTAGGCTATTATAGCTAATATAGACACTTACATCATGTGTTGTCTTCATTATAACACTTATATAAGACTTTTAAAGTCATTTTGATAGTAGGCTATTATAGCTAATATAGACACTTACATCATGTGTTGTCTTCATTATAACACTTATATAAGACTTTTAAAGTCATTTTGATAGTAGGCTAATATCGACACTTACATCATGTGTTGTCTTAATTATAAAACATATAAGACTTTTAAAGTCATTTTGATAGTAGGCTAATATAGCTAATTTTTCCAATGTTGTAAAAATGTGTAGATTAAATATTCAATTTCAACATTTCTGTCAACGAAGATTTGCTTCAGCCTGCGACACATAGTCATTTTGATAGTAGGCTATTATAGCTAATATAGACACTTACTCATCATGTGTTGTCTTCATTATAAAACATATAAGACTTTTAAAGTCATTTTGATAGTAGGCTAATATAGCTAATTTTTCCAATGTTGTAAAAATGTGTAGATTAAATATTCAATTTCAACATTTCTGTCAACGAAGATTTGCTTCAGCCTGCGACACATAGTCATTTTGATAGTAGGCTATTATAGCTAATATAGACACTTACATCATGTGTTGTCTTCATTATAACACTTATATAAGACTTTTAAAGTCATTTTGATAGTAGGCTATTATAGCTAATATAGACACTTACATCATGTGTTGTCTTCATTATAACACTTATATAAGACTTTTAAAGTCATTTTGATAGTAGGCTAATATCGACACTTACATCATGTGTTGTCTTCATTATAAAACATATAAGACTTTTAAAGTCATTTTGATAGTAGGCTAATATAGCTAATATAGACACTTACATCATGTGTTGCCTTCATTATAAAACTTATATAAGACTTTTAAAGTCATTTTGATAGTAGGCTAATATAACTAATGTAGACACTTACATCATGTCTTGCCTTCATTATAACACTTATTTAAGACTTTTAAGTTTTTGCGGCTCTCCAGACAGATTTTTATTTTTGTATTTCTGGTCCAATATGGCTCCTTCAACATTCTGGGTTGCCGACCCCTGTTCTAAATCCAAATCTTAGGCACAATTTCCTCCCCATCTTTCCCCGCTGTACATCATTTCACCCTGACAGTAATCCTTGTGCTTCTCCTTGTCCCCTCCTCTCGCTTTCCCTCTGCCTGTCCTCAATCCCCTTTTCATATCTGAAAACAAACAAATTGGATTCTTTCCCATTCGCCCAGGTCAGCAATCCATTTAGTGGTGTGTTTTTTTGTGTGTTTTTTTTTTTTTTTTTGCCTTCAAATTCCGTGGCTACGATCAAAACATTAGTTTGGGCTTGAAGGCATCGTGCACCTCATGCTTCTCCTGCATGCATAATCTCATCCTGCAAGCACCAATAAGCACACACATGTGCACACAGGTGGGCCTTTCAGGTCTATTTTTAGGCTCAGCATTTGTTTTTTGTTTTCCTCTCACGCATTCTCTCTATATACACCAGACCTGGGCAAATTAAGACCCGTTAAGCTTTTCAATCTGGCCAGCCGGACATTCCCAAATAATTATTTTAGATGTTTAAGATGGAAAGTGTAGCTGCCATTATGATGTGCACTCATCTTTTCTAATGACCGTAAGTCTTCAACTATACCAGGGGTTGGCAACCCATGGCTCCGGAGCCGAATGCGGCTCTTTGATCACTCTGATGCGGCTCAGCAGCTTACTTGCTGAACCCCCCAATTTTCCCGTGAGACTTCCGGGTTTCAGTGCCTCTCGCAGAAAACTCCCGGGATTTATATTCACCGATTTTCACCCTTACAGCTATAATAAGGGCGTGCCATGATGGTACAACATTTGACGCTCTCTACAATCTGTATTAACAGCGTGCCAGCCCAACAATTGTTATACAATATACATTTTCTGCTTGCACACGTACGTGACAGCAAGTCATACTTTGTCAACAGCCACACAGGTTACACCGACGGTGGCCATATAAAACAACTTTAACACTCTTACTAATAATGCGCCACACTTTGAACTAAAACCAAACAAGAATGACAAACACATTTCGGGAGAACATCTGCACCTTAACACAACATAAACACAACAGAACAAACACCCAGAATCCCATGCAGCCCTGACTCTTCCGGGCTACATTATACACCCCTGCTACCACCAAACCCCGCCCCCACCCCAACCCTGCTCCCCCATATATCAACCCCCCACCCCCTCCGTGAGTCGGTTGAGGTGGGCGGGGTTTGGTAGCGGGGGTGTATAATGTAGCCCGGAAGAGTTAGGGCTGCATGAGATTCTGGGTATTTGTCCTGTTGTGTTAATGTTGTGTTACGGTGCAGATGTTCTCCCGAAATGTGTTTGTCATTCTTGTTTGGTGTGGGTTGACAGTGTGGCGCATTATTAGTAAGAGTGTTAAAGTTTTTTTTATACCGCCACCGTCAGTGTAACCTGTGTGGTTGTTGACCAAGTATGCCTTGCTGTCACCACCATCACGGCACGCATGACGCTGACAAGCCATTCAAATTCCATATAAAGGTGTGGGCATCGTGCCTGAGACCCCTGGTTTATACATAGCACAAAGCAAAAAAAAAACTTTGTATGCAGTGTTATTTCATTTAAAATTTCAAAAAAAAATTTCGGCTCCCATTGTTTCCTATAATTTGCGAAACTGGTCAAAATGGCTCTTTGACTGGTAAAGGTTGCCGACCCCTGAACTATACTAAGTATTTCAATGGTCGGAATCTGCACTTTTGCATGATATACTAGCTACTATGGTCATCTAATTAGTTACTATGGTAATCTAAGTCACGTTTCCACAGAGTGTTTCCAGAGCCTGAAATGTGGGTGTCAGGGACAGACGCGGAAGGAGATTTTTACAACAAAGTTCTAGAGCTTAGTGATGAATCAGATATATCAGATTGTTTACCTATTTTTTTTTTTTTTACATATTTTGCTGTGTTTGTTGCATTTTTGTTGCAATTCGCTTGATTGTATAATATGTGGATGGAGAGGGGGTGTGACGTTCATATGTTGTCAATATTCAATGTTTTATCGTCCGTACGTAATATTGTAAATCCCACATTCTTTATTTTCATGTACATTCTGGGTGTCTCATTCAGTAAAAAAAAAAAAAATTCCATTCTGTTTTTAAGGCGGTCTGTCATAACGTTTTTAGCATTCAATCAGACATTATTGTGAGTTCTTGTATTAGTGTTCCTAAAAATAGGACCCAAGCACACATACTGGAAAGCAGATTTTCATAGTTTACATATATGTGTGTGTGTGTGTGTGTGTGTGTGTGTGTGTGTGTGTGTGTGTGTGTGTGTGTGTGTGTGTGTGTTGTGATGTGCGTTCACAAACCAACCTCCCAGAGACAGTTCTGTTAACGTTCAAATGCCGCAGCGTTGGTTTATTCAGTCACTTTTCTGAAAGCAGGTTAAATTAAAGTTCTCCCGATCGGGGCTTCCATTGAAACAAAACAAATGATTGCATTCCTCATGCCTTGATCAGGTCCCCTACATCACCTGGAACACAGAGCAGAGAAATCTCTGATCAGCGCAAAGTAGTGATGGGTCCGGCAACACCGATGCATCGGCGCATGCGTCGAGCTCATAGAGCGAAACCCTGTGTCGGTGCGCGTACCGCTTTTAGAAAGTCACGTGACCGATCATGAGCTGTTTTGGTCACGTGACCGATACGCGAACTGTGTCGCACTGACGCCTCCTCTGTGCCCTGTGAGCGGCTCTTTTCTACAGCCGGAGAAATAATAACTAAGAAGAGAAAGCGTCTAAAATTGAATACGTTAGAAAAACTGTTTTAAAAAAAAATAAAAATGTGTAAAAAAAAAAAAAAAAAAAAAAAAAAATTCCAGGTCCATAAGCATCCTCATTCACAACACGTTCTCTTAGATGTCCATGTTATGATACATGTTCACATTATTTATTGACTGTATCTAAAAAAGACAAAAAATATATTTTTATTTAAATTAAGTTATTAAATAATCCTAAATGAAATGTCCAGGGTGTACCCCGCCTTCCGCCCGATTGTAGCTGAGATAGGCTCCAGCGCCCCCCGCGACCCCAAAGGGAATAAGCGGTAGAAAATGGATGGATGGATGGAAATACAATGACTTGGTTTATATTATTATATATACTAGGTCAGTGGTTCTCAACCTTTTTTCAGCAATGTACCCCCTGTGAATTTTTTTTAATTCAAGGACCCCCTAATGAGAGCAAAGCATTTTTGGTTGAAAAAAAAAAAAGATAAAGAAGTAAAATACAGCACTATGTCATCAGTTTCTGATTTATTAGCTTGTATAACAGTGCAAAAATATTGCTCATTTGTAGTAGTCTTTCTTGAACTATTTGGAAAAAAAGATAAAAATAACTAAAAACTTGTTGAAAAATAAACAAGTGATTCAATTATAAATAAAGATTTCTACACATAGAAGTAATCATCAACTTAAAGTGCCCTCTTTGGGGATTGTAATAGAGATCAATCTGGATTCATGAACTTAATTCTAAACATTTCTTCACAAAAAAAAAAAATCTTTAACATCAATATTTATGGAACATGTCCACAAAAAATCTAGCTGTCCACACTGAATATTGCATTGTTGCATTTATTTTCACAGTTCTTTTTGACAGACATTTCAGTGACAAACCTGAGCTTGTGCTTCACTGAGTTTATGAACTTACATTCATATTTTGTTGAAGTATTATTCAATAAATATATTTATAAAGGATTTTTGAATTGTTGCTATTTTTAGAATATTTTTTCAAAATCTCACGTACCCCTTGGCATACCTTCAAGTACCCCCAGGGGTTCGTGTACCCCCATTTGAGAACCACTGTGCTAGGTCATAAAATCAGTGTCAGTTGAGTCGGTCCATAGGTTGCCTGTAGGGATTTTTAATGTCCAGCAGATGTCAGTATTTAGTGACACAGTATCGACACAGTATCAATACAGTTTTGCAATGTGTCGAAACGCTTAATGACGCCTCATCAACCCATCACTAGCGCAAAGCTCAATAAATCACAGCATTCAATGAATCCAACATATTACACATTTAGCAGACTAATTTACAAACTATATTTCAGTGGAGCAACACACTTACCACCTGATGGGAGCAGACCTTTCCCAGCAGGGAGCCAGCCACACAATGCACTAAGGTGCTATTTAAATCAAACAGTGATTGCCAACCTGACACAGCTGCCTGATTGAGAATAAAATTAGGGATGTACTTGCCTTCAATGACCACACCTAGAGGTTAGCGTAGTTTGACCGCCTGGTGCATGCTTTCATTGTGATGGCTGGCCCTCTGCCTATAGTCTCACCTGTTCGGAGGTATTGTGATGCTCCACAATATATATATATATATATATATATATATATATATATATATATATATATATATATATATATATATATATGCGGTACAGGCCAAAAGTTTGGACACACCTTCTCATTCAATGCGTTTTCTTTATTTTCATGACTATTTACATTATAGATTGTCACATCAAAACTATGAATGAACACATGTGGAGTTATGTACTTAACAAAAAAAAGGTGAAAAAAAAACAGAAAACATGTTTTATATTCCAGTCTCTTCAAAATAGCCACCCTTTGCTCTGATTACTGCTTTGCACACTCTTGGCCTTCTCTTCATGAGCTTCAAGAGGTAGTCGCCTGAGATGGTTGTCGCTTCCCAGGTGTCATAGTTTTGATGCCTTCAGTGACAATCTACAATGTAAATAGTCATGATTAAGGGCTACATGAATAAACTTTGATTGATTGAAAATAAAGAAAACGTATTGAAATGAGAAGGTGTCCAAACTTTTGGCCTGTACTATATATATATATATATATATATATATATATATATATATATATATATATATATATATATATATATACACATCTATATATATATACACATCTATACATATATATATATATATATATATATACATATATATACATATACATCTATATATATATATATATATATATATATATATATATACATATATATACATATACATCTATATATATATATATATATATATATATATATATATATATATATATATATATAGCATTCATGTAATGCTTTAAAAAGGCAAACGGATGTCACAAAAAGCCAAAAGACTTGTTTCCATTGTGGTCCATTAAATATTCATCACATTTGATACATTCAATAATAAAAGATATATAACCCGTAACATGTGTATAAAAAATTACGTTAAAAAATGGATAAATTATGTACATATACACAGTATACATGTCATATATATATATATACATATATATATATATATATATATATATATATACATATACATATATATATATATATATATATATATATATATATACATACATATATATATATATATATATATATATATATATATACTGTATGTATATATATATATATATATGTATATATATATAAGTATATATATATACATATATATATGTATATATGTATGTATATGTATACATATATGTATATACATATATATATATATATATATACACATATACAGTAAACATGTCATATATATATGTATATGTATATATACAGTATGTATGTATGTATATATATATATATATATATATATATATATATATATATATATATATATATGTACATTTGTATGTATCCATCCATCCATTTTCTACCACTTATCATATCTAATGTGTATATATATATATATATATATATATATATATATATATATATATATATATATATATATATATGACATGTATACTGTGTATATGTACATAATTTATCCATTTTTTTAACATAATTTTTTATATACATGTTACAGGTTATATATCTTTTATTATTGAATGTATGAAATGAAATGAATATTTAATGGACCACAATGGAAACAAGCCTTTTGGCTTTTTGTGCCATCCAGTTGCCTTTTTAAAGCATTACATGGATTAAATTCTTTAAGATGATTGAATATAGATATATTTATTGATTGATTGAGAAGTTTATTGACATCTTAAAGAATTGAATCCACATGTAATGCTTTAAAAAGGCAACTGGATGGCACAAAAAGCCAAAAGGCTTGTTTCCATTGTGGCCCATTAAATATTCATTTCATTTCATACATTCAATAATAAAAGATATATAACCTGTAACATGTATATAAAAAACTACGTAAAAAATTGATAAATTAAAAAAATTATTAGACAAATTATTAGATAGATAAATAGATATACCGGCCCCCAGACACTTTTCTTTGTATAAATATGGTCCCCCTGAGTCAAAATAATTGCCCAGGCCTGACATACACACACAAAGTATCTACAAACTATGCACAGACCAGCAGACAAAAGAGGTGCAACTCACTCAGGTGCTCGATCTCCTCATTGATTATTGACGAGGCAGGCGAGGCATATTCCTCAGGCCAGGCAAAGAAAAGAGATCCATTTACAGAAAAAGATGACGCAAAACACGCTGACGTTCAGAGCTGGAGGTGGTATTTTTAGCAGAGGTCTTTGTACCGGAGCTTACATGAGGGGGGAGACATGGTGCGGAACTCTAAGACCTCCTGACAATCATCTTCCTCTGCAGTGGACTTTTGTTTTTTATCTATGTTGTTTGCCAGACGTACACATTAGCCTGTCTTGCAGAACACAAATGTCCATTGCGGAGGACAAGTTCAGGTCTGTATGGTGTTACAATGTTGGATACTTTTGTTAAACCACGTCAAATCATACAGTGCATCCGGAAAGTATTCACAGCGCTTTGCTTTTTTCCATATTTTGTTACGTTACAGCCTCTTTCCTAAATGAAAGAAATGTCTCTTTGTCCTTAAAATTCCACACACAATATGTATTAAAAATGAAAAAAAGTAGAAACCATCAATCAATCAATGTTTATTTATATAGCCCTAAATCACAAGTGTCTCAAAGGGCTGCACAAGCCACAACGACATCCTCGGTACAGAGCCCACATAAGGGCAAGGAAAAACTCACAACCCCAATGGGACGTCGATGTGATTGACTATGAGAAACCTTGGAGAGGACCACATATGTGGGTGACCCCCCCCCCCCCCCCCCCACCCCCTACCCCCTCTAGGGGAGACCTGATGCAATGGATGTCGAGTGGGTCTACTATGATATTGTGAAAGTACAGTCCATAGTGGATCTAACATAATAGTGTGAGAGTCCAGTCCATAGTGGATCTAACATAATAGTGAGAGTCCAGTCCATAGTAGATCTAACATAATAGTGTGAGACTCCAGTCCATAGTGGATCTAACATAATAGTGTGAGAGTCTAGTCCATAGTGGATCTAACATAATAGTGTGAGAGTCCAGTCCATAGTGGATCTAGCATAATAGTGTGAGAGTCCAGTCCATAGTGGATCTAACATAATAGTGTGAGAGTCCAGTCCATAGTGGATCTAACATAATAGTGTGAGAGTCCAGTCCATAGTGGATCTAACATAATAGTGAGAGTCCAGTCCATAGTGGATCTAGCATAATAGTGTGAGAGTCCAGTCCATAGTGGATCTAACATAATAGTGTGAGAGTCCAGTCCATAGTGGATCCAACATAATAGTGAGAGTCCAGTCTATAGTGGATCTAACATAATAGTGTGAGAGTCCAGTCCATAGTGGACCTAACATAATAGTGTGAGAGTCCAGTCCATAGTGGATCTAACATAATAGTGTGAGAGTCCAGTCCATAGTGGATCTAACATAATATTGTGAGAGTCCAGTCCATAGTGGATCTAACATAATAGTGTGAGAGTCCAGTCCATAGTGGATCTAACATAATAGTGTGAGAGTCCAGTCCATAGTGGATCTAACATAATAGTGTGAAAGTCCAGTCCATAGTGGATATAACATAATAGTGTGAGAGTCCAGTCCATAGTGGATCTAAAATAATAGTGAGAGTCCAGTCCATAGTGGATCTAGCATAATAGTGTGAGAGTCCAGTCCATAGTGGATCTAACATAATAGTGAGAGTCCAGTCCATAGTGGATCTAACATAATAGTGGGAGAGTCCAGTCCATAGTGGATCTAACATAATAGTGAGAGTCCAGACCATAGTGGATCTAACATAATAGTGTGAGAGTCCAGTCCATAGTGGATCTAACATAATAGTGTGAGAGTCCAGTCCATAGTGGATCTAACATAATAGTGAGAGTCCAGTCCATTGTAGATCTAACCTAATAGTGAGAGAGTCCAGTCCATAGTGGATCTAACATAATAGTGTGAGAGTCCAGTCCATAGTGGATCTAACATAATAGTGAGAGTCCAGTCCATAGTGGATCTAGCATAATAGTGTGAGAGTCCAGTCCATAGTGGATCTAACATAATAGTGTGAGAGTCCAGTCCATAGTGGATCTAGCATAATAGTGTGAGAGTCCAGTCCATAGTGGATCTAACATAATAGTGAGAGTCCAGTCCATTGTAGATCTAACCTAATAGTGAGAGAGTCCAGTCCATAGTGGATCTAACATAATAGTGTGAGAGTCCAGTCCATAGTGGATCTAACATAATAGTGAGAGTCCAGTCCATAGTGGATCTAGCATAATAGTGTGAGAGTCCAGTCCATAGTGGATCTAACATAATAGTGTGAGAGTCCAGTCCATAGTGGATCTAACATAATAGTGAGAGTCCAGTCCATAGTGGATCTAGCATAATAGTGTGAGAGTCCAGTCCATAGTGGATCTAACATAATAGTGAGAGTCCAGTCCATAGTGGATCTGACATAATATTGTGAGAGTCCAGTCCATAGTGGATCTAACATAATATTGTGAGAGTCCAGTCCATAGTGGATCTAACATAATAGTGTGAGAGTACAGTCCATAGTAGATCTAACATAATGGTGAGAGTCCAGTCCATAGTGGATCTAACATAATAGTGTGAGAGTCTAGTCCATAGTGGATCTAACATAATAGTGTGAGAGTCCAGTCCATAGTGGATCTAGCATAATAGTGTGAGAGTCCAGTCCATAGTGGATCTAACATAATAGTGAGAGTCCAGTCCATAGTGGATCTAGCATAATAGTGTGAGAGTCCAGTCCATAGTGGATCTAACATAATAGTGTGAGAGTCCAGTCCATAGTGGATCTAACATAATAGTGTGAGAGTCCAGTCCATAGTGGCTCTAACATAATAGTGAGAGTCCAGTCCATAGTGGATCTAACATAATAGTGAGAGTCCAGTCCATAGTGGGGCCAGCAGGAGATCATCTCGAGCGGAGACGGGTCAGCAGCGCAGAGATGTTCCCAACCGATGCACAGGCGAGCGGTCCACCCCGGGTCCCGACTCTGGACAGCCAGCACTTCATCCATGGCCACCGGACCTGTGCCCCCGCTTCCACAAGGGAGAGGGGGGCAGAGAAGAAAAGAAAAAAAACGGCAGATCAACTGGTCTAAAAGGGGGGTCTATTTAAAGGCTAGAGTATACAAATGAGTTTTAAGATGGGAATTAAATGCTTCTACTGAGGTAGCATCTCTAACTGTTACCAGTAGAACATTCCAGAGTACTGGAGCCCCAATAGAAAAATAATACGTTACAGTAATGGAGACGAGACGAAACCACATGTACATTAGTATTCAGACAACTAGGGGTGTAACGGTACGTGTATTTGTATTGAACCGTTTCGGTACGGGGGGTTCGGTTCGGTTCGGAGGTGTACCGAACGAGTTTCCACACGAACATATTAAGTAGCTGCCTAAGCTAAAGTCTTAACAAGCTGCTCCGCTTCCTTCTGCCTGTCTCTGTCAGTCCTCTACACAGCATCCAGCATTGTCCCACCCACACAACCATCTGATTGGTTACACACAGAGCGGTAACAGCCAATCAGCAGTGCGTATTCAGAGCACATATAGTCAGTGCTTATCGTTTAGCAGGTAATTATCAGGCAGCGGAATCTCCCCAAATGATAATAAACACCTCCCAGTCAACTACTAGTAACATCACTATGAGCCCGTTGACCTTCTAGAAATATAAAAGGCAGCTCAGCTCGCTCGCAGTCCTGGCTTGAGGTGAAGGCTAATTCGCTTTTAGCGTAACGTTAGCTCATTTTGCGGTGTGTGTGTGTGTGTGTTACGGACAGCAAAGCCCTGTCTGTCTGTTATTTCACTTTACCCTTTTCTGTGTTGATTGAGCTGTGTTGAAGCAGCAAAAAAGGACATTATGTTAAATGAAGAGTTTCTGTCTCTGATAGTTGATATAATAATGTAAGTGCATCATTAAGCCTACATGAACTCCATGGTGTTCAGGGATGAATAGTCTCTCCTATTGCTATCGTACTATTTTTTCAGCTATAGTTACATTAATCATTAGTGATGCAGCAGCCTAGTTTTGAATGGCAGGGTCCCTGCTATCACATGTTGATAAAAATATAACATTTACATAATAAAAATCAACTACAGGCTTCCCAAATGCTGTAATAAATTAAGCATGATGAGTTGACTTGAAATTGTTTAATGTTGCACTTTTTATATGTAGAAGAAAAGTTTTGTCATTTTATTGAGCAACAACTTGAGGCAGTTTAATGTTGATTAACGTGGGCAGAATTATTACAGTGTTCACAATGTTAATAGGATAAAGCCATTGTTTACAAATTTGGTAAATAAATAACCAAAAAATGTATATTTTGTTGTTTTCTTACTGTACCGAAAATGAACCGAACCGTGACCTCTAAACCGAGGTATATACCGAACCGAAATTTGTGTGCACCGTTACACCCCTAATTGCGGTACTATACTAGTACCAGTATACCGAACAACCCTAGAGCACACTGAACAATACCACGATGATAATGATAATTTAGGTCACGAGTGGTATGAAATGTTCCTATCGAGGAAATAACAGCTTCCACTTGTGTGGGAAGACTTTGATGGCGAGTGACTGTTGTGCTGGGATGAAGAATTACGTCAAGTTGGACTCTCCTCCCCTGACGAATGGCTGTTTAGTCCCTGCGGTGTATCTCGGAACAAAGGCGAGCCTGAACTAGCGTCACCTTAGCCGTGACGTGGTATTGTGTTACTGCTTGTTTACCTTCCTGCAATACTATCTAATTACAGATCAGCACACTTTAAGTCACCTTGGCAGCCAATAAAAGCAAGACGACATGGCGCCATGAATAATTAATACTTTTATTCAGGTCAAATCTTCTCATTATTTATTTGTTTGTAATGGAAGTGAGACACAGTCAATTGGCTCCGCTGGCATGAAGCTGTTCATCAAACTGACAAAAAGAGAGGCTATCAGCTGATGAAGTGGAAATAGATATTCACTAGGTTTACTCCAGGTTCATTTCAAGGTCACGCCGTGTTCCAGTGTTGTCTGTTGTGCTTTTTTTTTTTTACACATGATAAACATTGTGCTAAATTGCTAGTTTCTTAAAAGATAATACAACTTATTGAGAAAGTATAGTAAGTCATTTAAGTGTAGAAAGTCAGTTCTCTAGCTAGGAAATGTAACTGCAGCAGCATTAGTGGGAATTGGCGCCCTCTTGTGGCAAAAGATAGCAATTGCAAAAAAATCATCGAGGCTTCTTTTTACGTTTAGGACAGTGATATATAGCAAAAAAAAATTATAATTAATCAAATATATATTACAGCTAAGTTTTTTTTTTTTTTTTTTTTTAATCTTACAGGTAAATACTTTTTGCTGAATAAAATAATACAGGATATATAATACATATACAGTGTGCAATACAACGGTTCTGCTTTTGTTTTGAAAAGCGTTATTTGTATTACTTCCGCGTGGACGTATACGCGTGCGCGATTGTGAGTGAATGTGAACAGCGGCAATCACAAATTACAAAATACATTTTAAAAAACATATATGTCGTGCGTGCAATACAACTGTGCTGCTTTTATTTTGAAAAGTGTTATTGATGGACGTACGTCCGTGTGTAACCTGTGAGTGAAGGTGCACAGCGACAAGTGATGCACGGTTACCCCCGAGACGCTAAAAAGAGAAAAGTTGATGACGAATGGCGTGTTTTCAACAAGACATGGACTGCCAAGTATTTCTTTACAGAAATTAAAGGTAAAGCCGTGTGCTTAATTTGTGGTACACAGGTTGCTGTGTTTAAAGAATATAATTTGAATCGCCACTACACGACGAAGCACGAGGAAAAATGCCAGAATCTGTCCGATGAAGAGCGCACAAGGGAGGCTGATGCGTTGATGGTAAAACTGCAAACCCGACATGCAGCCGTCAGGACAAGTTTCGTCATTTCTCACAAAATTGCCAGAGAAAGTAAGGTGTTTTCTGACAGAGAGTTTATTAAGGAGTGCTTATTGGACTCTGTTGCACTGATATGAGAACGTGTCACTCTCCCGACGCACTGTAACGAGGCGGGTTGAGACAATCGCTGGAAACTTGGAGCGTCAGCTGAAGAACAGAACGGCCGACTTTGACTGTTTTTCGCTGGCTTTGGATGAGAGCTGCGATGTACGTGACACCGCCCAGCTGCTCATCTTCTTACGTGGGATAACTGGAGACTTTCAAATCACGGAGGAGCTGGCAGCCATGCAGTCAATTAAAAGGGACAACCACAGGTAATGACTTGTTCACATAGGTAAATGCGTGTTTGGACATGTTAGGACTGAAATGGGACAAGCTGGCAGGTGTGACAACAGAGGGTTGTCCAAATCTGACGGGGGAAAATGTTGGACTTTTAAAGAGGATGCAGGATAAAATGACAGAATTTGACATTTTTGCATTGTATCAGGAAGTGTTGTGTAAGACAGTGTTAAAAATAAAACCATCAAAAGCAATCTGCTTTTGTTTCAAGTTAAGTTAGGTTAAATGAAATTATTATTATTAATCTTACGGTATATCAAAAATAATATTGAGCAAAATTTAATTGAAATATTGTCGATGTGGCCCTCCAGCAGTGCTCGGGTTGCTCATGCGGCCTCCGGTAAAAATTAATTGCCCACCCTTGACCTAATGCCAGTGCGGCGTCACGATGGTGAGCGGCTCCCGGTTGTATCCGTTCATAATAGGCCAGGGGTTGAAGTAAGGGAAAACTGGCTCTTTGAATTTGGCATCGTAAAAGGTAAACAGGTGGCTCATGTCTCCGGCGTCATAAAAGCCCACCTCTCCGCGGCCGTAGTCCAAAAAGACCCCCACCCGCCGAGGAGGCTTGGTGGGATACAACAAGCCGTCCTCCTCCGAGTCCATGCAGGCTTCGTACTCGCACGTGCCGTCTCCGTTGTCCCTCAGCACCACAGTCCAGAAACCGTCCTCGGGGCAGAGGTTGACCTCCTCCTTCCTGTTGACGGAGGCTTGAGCCACGCCGAGACCCCACGCCGTCTTGGAGCCCACCTCCACCTCCCAGTAGTGTCGGCCCGCCGAGAAGGCCTCGGTGCCCAGGACGATGTTGTAGCGAGTGAAGCGCTCCGGGTTGTTGGGCAGGTTGGGCTGGAGTTTGCCCACCTGGACGCTGGTGCGGCACGAGGAAACCCACAGGCAGGGGTAGGCCGTGTCCGGGTCCAGGACCACTGCTGTCACAGCTGGGGAGGTCAGCAGACAACATCACACTGAGGGACAAATTATTATCAGCTGTTTTAAATGTGGTGAGTGCGTAGTAGGCAGTGTAACGCCGTTACTTTCGGCGGTAAATAGTAATCTAACGCACTATTTTTATATTCAGTAACTCAGTTACCGTTACTACATGAGGCGTTACTGCGTTATTTTTTATGTAGTATCGGCTAGAAACTGAGAAGATCTGAGTGTGTTTTATTGGAGCGCTGCGGAAGAGGCGACAAGGAAGAGGCGCGCCGCGCGCTGTGTGTGTGTGGGAGGGGGCGTGTCTGTGTTTACTAACAAGACACGGCGAAGCCCAAAGCCGAGTTTCTTAACATGGAGATATTCTCACTACTTTTCTTTTGTCGACCACAAAGAAAAGAACATTTTAGTTAAATGAAAGTTGTGTCTTGGATCAAAGATCCTATCCTAGCAATTCAAATCTGCTGAAACAGCTACAAAAGCAACAACTAGTAAAGAGAGACACGCTTCATCTCCTAAGCAACAGCGGCTGGATTTTAACGAGGCACTGCGCACTGAAGGTACACGCATTCAGTCAATTCTCTTAAATACTGTTGCTCTTTCATTCTAGACTTATAGAGTGTTTGGGGGGTTGATGTGTGAGGGAGCAGGGCTGGGGTGGGGGCGGGGTTTGGTGGTAGCAGGGGTGTATAATGTAGCCCGGAAGAGTCAGGGCTGCATGGGATTCTGGGTGTTTGTTCTGTTGTGTTTATATTGTGTTAAGGTGCAGATGTTCTCCCGAAATGTGTTTGTCATTCTTGTTTGGTTTTGGTTCAAAGTGTGGCGCATTATTAGTAAGAGTGTTAAAGTTGTTTTATATGGTCACCGTCAGTGTAACCTGTGTGGCTGTTGACCAAGTATGCCTTGCTGTCACGTACGTGTGCAAGCAGGAGATGTATATTGTATAACAAGTGTTGGGCTGGCACGCTTTTAATACAGATTGTAGAGAGCGCCAAATGTTGTACCATCATGGCACGCCCTTATTATATCTGTAAGGGTGAAAATCGGTGGATATTAATCCCGGGAGTTTTCTGCGAGAGGCACTGAAATCCGGAAGTCTCACGGGAAAATTGGGGGGTTCAGCAAGTAAGTTGCTGACCCGCATCAGAGTGATCAAAGAGCCGCATGCGGCTCCGGAGCCGCGGGTTGCCGACCCCTGGTATAGACTATAAAGTTCACAAACATAAAGAAGGATGCTGGTGGGCCAGGCCGATCTTTCCTTATCTCTAAACTAAAACTGGGGAAATGTGTAGAGTGTTCTGGGCTTCAGACATGATTTTATTTCACAATTCCTTGAGAGAAAAAAACGCCTGGTTAGGCTTTGTGTATGTAGTGTGTGCCTTTCTTGCTTTACAGCTATGCTGTTATTATGCTGTTTGTTACTTATGTATGTTATGTTGCAGCTATTTAAAATAGTTTTGTCAATTTGTTCTGGCCTGAAACAAATTGGCCCTTTGAAACATATCTTTGTCTTTGTGTGTTGTATGTAGAGCACATTGCTTAGCAGAGTTCAGTGATGCAAATGCATGTCAAGTTGATCAACACATTGTATTATTCTCCAGTGCAATAACAGTACTCAAATGAAGGCTACAGGGGGCCTTAAAAAAAAAAAAAAAATATGTATAAGTAACTAAATAGTTACTTTTCACAGGAACGCATTACTTTTTGATGTAAGTAACTGAGTTACTTTTTAAAGGGGACCACAAAAAAAGCCATTACTGTCTTTATTTTAACAAAACATCTTAGGGTACATGAAACATATGTTTATTATTGCAATTTAGTCCTTAAATAAAATAGTGAACTTACTAGACAACTTGTCTTTTAGTAGTAAGTAAACAAACAAAGACTCCTAATTAGTCTATGCAGTAACATATTGTGTCATTTATACACCTATTATTCTGTCTACATTATGAAGGACAAACTGTAAAATATGATTATTAATCTACTTGTTCATTTACTGTTAATTACTGCTAACTTTCTGTTTTAGGGTTAGGGTTAGGGTTAGGGGTTAGTGTTATGATATGATAAAACCCTAGTTTTAGATGATACCACACATAGTAGTTACAGGATCATACTTTGGTCATAATTTAAGTCCTCGTGTGTCCAGGGACATATTTCCTGAGTTTATAAACATAATATATATGTTTTTTTAAACACATTTTTTTTATGATGTTAAAAAATATCGATGTAATTATAGTAGTATTTTACTTTTAGGTACTTTTTAGAGGCGGTATAGTACCGAATATGATTCATTAGTATCGCGGTATTATACTCGTACCGGTATACCGTCATTTATCATTCTTTTATTTTGTCAACATTATGAGGGACAAACTGTAAAAACTGATTATTAATCTACTTGTTCATTTACTGTTAATATCTGCTTATATTCTGTTTCAACATGTTCTATCTACACTTCTGTTAAAATGTAATAATCACTTATTCTTCTCTTCTTTGATACTTTACATTAGTTTTGGATGATACCACACATTTAGGTATCGATCCGATACCAAGTAGTTACAGGATCATACATTGGTCATAATTTAAGTCCTCGTGTGTCCAGGGACGTATTTCCTGAGTTTATAAACATAATATACATTTAAAAAAAAACGAAAAAAAAATTTGTGATGCTAAAAATTTTGATATAATCATAGTAGTATCGACTAGACACACTCCTGTACTTGGTATCATTACAGTGGATGTCAGGTGTAGATCCACCCATGGCGTTTGTTGACATTGTGAGCTATTGTATCCTCCTACGGTGTGAAGTGAAGCATGTTTAGCTAGTCCTCGTCCTCCACTGATAATAATACTTGTAAGAAACTTACTTTATTTGTCGCCACATAGGCGAGGATTAGTGATTTTTTTTTCACAAAAAAAGGCAGGGAGCGGGGGCCGGTACTTTTTAGAGGCGGTATAGTATCGAATATGATTAATTAGTATCGCGGTACTATAATAGTACCGGTATACCGTTCAATCCTAGTGCGTAGGCATATGTACCTGGCTGAAAAACCTTGCTCATCTTCCTCCAGGTCCTGTACTGCAGAGGTCCGAGAAACTCTCCTGTCTGCAGATCC
>NC_084583.2:14875000-14887500 GCF_033978685.3 Nerophis lumbriciformis | reverse complement strand
CTTATACTCAGGAGCGACTTATGTGTGAAATTATTAACACATTAGCGTAAAATATCAAATAATATTATTGATCTCATTCACGTAAGAGACTAGACGTATAAGATTTCATGGGATTTAGCGATTAGGAGTGACAGATTGTTTGGTAAACGTATAGCATGTTCTATATGTTATAGTTATTTGAATGACTCTTACCATAATATGTAACGTTAACATACCAGTTGGTTATTTATGCCTCATATAACGTACACTTATTCAGCCTGTTGTTCACTATTCTTTATTTATTTAAATTGCCTTTCAAATGTCTATTCTAAATTTACCCAAACAATGCGACTTATACTCAAGTGCGACTTATATATGTTTTTTTTCCTTCTTTATTATGCATTTTCGGCCGGTGCGACTTATACTCCGGAGCGACTTATACTCCGGAAAATACGGTATATCAAAATCAAGTACCTACTGTACTGTTTACTTGTTGAAATACCATTTTTAGAGCAAATATCTACCAAAACGACCACTTTGCTGCTGCCAAAAATGGATTTGAAGGGTATTTCAGGGTAGGTACTTGATTTTGATATACACTATATTGGCCACCTGCCTTGACTCACATATGAACTTGAAGTGCATTCCCATTCCTAACCCATAGGGTTCAATATGATCTGGGTCCACCTTTTGCAGCTGTCCACAAGGTTGCGGAGTGTGTTTATAGGAATTTTCCACCATTCTTCCAAAAGCGCATAACATAAAACTGTTTTTACATTAGAATTTGACATAAACCTTTTATATAAACATGCACTTCATCATAACAAATTCATGTTTCATTAAACAATGTGGTAATCAATCAATTAATGACGACATTATTGCACCGTAAAGACAAATGTATATAACGTGTTTAATGGATTTGTCAGCCTTGTTTCTGGTTGACCCAGTTTTAGTGCACATTCACTCTTTTTCACTTCTATTTCTGTGTGAAAGGATGTGAGTAAACAAATTGGAGGGGAAGTTAGCTAATTGTCCTTTTCCTTTCTGCGTGTTTCACATTTAGTGTTCGCTGGTGTCACACTTCTCCACTTTGTATAATCAGGAGGGAATGCAGCACGTAGCAGCACACCGGTGTCATATTGGGGAAAACAGCGGAACTTCTAAAGTTAAACACAAAACTTGGGAATTTGGACTACCACACTGCAAAAAGTCAGTGTTCAAAAACAAGAAGAAAAAAAAAAAAAAAATTAGGGGTATTTTATTTGAACTAAGCAAAATTATCTGCCAATAGAACAAGAACATTTGGCTTGTCAAGACTTTCCAAAACAAGTAAAATTAGCTAACTTCAATGAACCCAAAAATACCTTAAAATAAGTCGATCAAATAACTATAACATATAGAACATGCTATACGTTTACCAAACAATCTGTCACTCCTAATCGCTAAATCCCATGAAATCTTATACGTCTAGTCTCTTACGTGAATGAGATCAATAATATTATTTGATATTTTACGCTGATGTGTTAATCATTTCACACATAAGTCGCTCCTGAGTATAAGTCGCACACCCGGCCAAACTATGAAAAAAACTGCGACTTATAGTCTGAAAAATACGGTATGTAATGTGTATTCTAGTCAAATATGCAGAGATGAGACGTGTCAGTGGTACTCGTCAGTCAAAGAACTTTGATTTTGGGGCGCCAGCGGTAAAGTTTAGATCCATGAAAGAAAGAAGAAAGTGAATGAATGTTTATAACTGAATACATTTACATATGCATAAAAATGTGTTTTCTTTTTCATTATTTTTTTTTTATGAATTAAGTAACGTTTATGACTACTTTTTTCCAAAACACAATATAGAATGTGAGCTATAACAGGATAATGCATAAATTTGTGTTCAAAACGCTTACAAAAAAGTGGGACCCTAAAAATGTACTGTAGCACCTAGGGGTGTAACGGTACGTGTATTTGTATTGAACCGTTTCGGTACGGGGGTTTCAGTTCAGTTCGGAGGTGTACCGAACGAGTACACATGCTAGCAGCGACCGGGCTAGGACAACATGTAAAAGCCAGAGCTGGAAGACCCTCATGCCTCGTTAAGATCTCCCGTTTGGGAACACTTTGGCTGAACGATACAACAATGGAGGACGGAGGTTTGCTGACATTGTTCAGCAGTTGCTTCTGACAACACGTCAAACATGTGTTGCACCTTTCCTGCTTCCGGCTCCCAGAACGTAGTCGAGGAGCGCAGGGGAGACACTCCTCCAGGGCCGATGTATTCTGGGGGGAAACACCTTTCACTCTACCCGGCAGTGGGTCTCCACAGCTCCGGACTCCAGGGTAAATCACGAGTCCGGCGATTAGTTGCAAATCGTGGCTTTATTGAGGTCTTGCACACAGCCAATCCAACAAAACACTAGCCACTCCCTGCACTGCTACCGCTCCCTCACCTCGCTCGCCCACACACTCACCTCACATGCTGTCACATATTAAAGGGCCACACACACACACACGTATGCTACTCTCATAACACATGCTAACCAATTTGAAGCGTCACCACCGCATTCAAGCAGCCTCTCCTCGGCGAGTCAGGCAGGGCTAAAGCAATAACAAATGTTTTTATAGCAGCAGATTTAAGTCCATATTGCATTAAAAACTAGATTTTGACCCACTTCTATGGTGGAAGAACAATATGTCCTCTTACTGCCAAGTTAGCCAGGCTGGGGGAGGGGAAAGAAAAGTTAATCTGAGGCTGAGTTGACTTGAAACTGTTTAATGTTGCACTTTTTATATGTAGAAGAAAAGTTTAGTCATTTTATTTAATCTGAGCAACAACTTGAGGCAGTTTAATGTTGATTAACGTGGACCCCGACTTAAACAAGTTGAAAAACTTATTGGGGTTAGGGATGTCCCGATCCGATATTTGGATCGGATCGGCTGCCGATATTTGCAAAAAAATGCGTATCGGCAAGGAATGGGAAAATGCCGATCCAGTTAAAAAAAACGCCGGTCCGTGTTTTCCAACGCACCGATTTATATAATACATTCCACTTTTCTGCTGCTCCCTAATTTCCGTTCCGCATTTTACAGCCCACCTTCAACACATCCACAGGTCTGTGGATTCTCACGCAGTTGCTTTTAGCTGCTGGCATTACACGACAGGCTCTTCTCACTCTTTCCTGTGTCTCCCTCTCACAGACAGCAAGCGCACCTTCTTACACACGTCACATACTGTCACGTCATACGTCACATACGTATACGTCCTCCCCGAGCAGAGTGGTAGCAGCATGGCTAACGTTAGCTGTGATGCTAGCGCAGCCGTGTGACCAACGCTCCCTCTAAGGTGCGCGCCTGTGCAATTGCGCACTGTTTAAGCGTCCTCTGCGCACAGCAATTATATGCCACGCACAAAATCAAATAAAAAAATAAGCGCATAACAATTTTCAACACACCGACACGACAAAGAAAACAGTTTTCGTCATCATTGTTCAAATATTGTAACGTCTGTCGAGACGCTTATCTCCATTCGGTGCCACACGTCCACACCATCAAAATGCCGAGGCAAAAATTTCCAGATCAACACCGTATGAAAAAATTTGTGATTTTTTTAGTTGTGATTTCCTTCTCTGCATGAAAGTTTAAAAGTAGCATATATTAATGCAGTATGAAGAATGTTTTAATGTAGACATGCAAGCCTTGAAAGAAAATTTTGAAAATCAAGACTACATTTCCTACCCTATATTTTAACTTTAGATTTATTCTCATATCAAACTCTTTTGGCTGTCTTTTTGACACTTACATCCGGCGCCCCCCTCCACACCCCGGATTATAAATAATGTAAATAATTCAATGTGATTATCTTGTGTGATGACTGTATTATGATGATAGTATATATCTGATAGTATATATCTGTATCATGAATCAATTTAAGTGGACCCCGACTTAAACAAGTTGAAAAACTTATTGGTGTGTTACCATTTAGTGGTCAATTGTACGGAATATGTACTTCACTGTGCAACCTACTAATAAAAGTCTCAATCAATCAATCAAAACACATAAAATCATCATACTGCTGTGATTATATGCATCAAGTGTTCATTCAAGGCTAAGGCAAAATATCGAGATATATATTGTGTATCGCAATATGGCCTTAAAATATCGCAATATTAAAAAAAGGCCATATCGCCCAGCCCTAGTTCAATGATGCCATTTCTGTTTGTCATGTATAATTTTGTCTATTTTGTGTTTATCCTTGAATAAAGAGGTCAGTTTCTTGTTTCCAACAATTGTGTATTATTCAAACTCTCCTAATTCAGCTGGCTAGTTGTTATCAAGAGTACTAAAACCCTTTTCAACATGATTCTGACAACTATGTAGGCTAAATAACTTTAAAATTTAATACATGCTCGGATAGGCCAGTATCGGTCAGTGTCGGTATCGGTCAGTATCGGTATCGGATCGGAAATGCAAAAACAATATCGGTATCGGATCGGAAGTGCAAAAACCTGGATCGGGACATCCCTAATTGGGGTGTTACCATTTAGTGGTCAATTGTACGGAATATGTACTGTACTGTGCAATCTACTAATAAAAGTCTCAATTAATCAATCAAAAAAAAGCACTTTATATGTAGAAAGGTTTTGTTAAGAAACCATTCTGAGCCTTATCTTATTTGGTTTTATATTATATATGTTGACCACATGAACCCTGGCAATGGACCCTGTGTGTATATGTATGTTATGCCATTGTTTACAAATTTAGTAAATAAATAACCAAAAAATGTATATTTTGTTGTTTTCTTTCTGTACCGAAAATGAACCGAACCGTGACCTCTAAACCGAGGTACGTACCGAACCCAAATTTTTGTGTACCATTACACCCCTAGTCGCACCCCATTTTTATGACTTGATGGGGCCGCTGGGACCCCATTTTGAAAGTTCCTAGCGCCAACACTGGTTTTTATACGTATACAATTTTTGTTTTGTTTTTAAAGGCACGTTCTAACTATCGTGGGATCACACTCTTCAGCGTTCCCGGTAAGGTCTGTTCGGGTGTACTGGAGAGGAGGCTACACCGGATAGTCGAACCTCGGATTCAGGAGGAACAGTGTGGTTTTCATCCTGGTCGTGGAACTGTGGACCAGCTCTATACTCTGGGCAGGGTCCTTGAGGGTGCATGGGAGTTTGCCCAACCAGTCTACATGTGCTTTGTGGACTTGGAGAAGGCATTCGACCGTGTCCCTCGGGAAGTCCTGTGGGGAGTGCTCAGAGAGTATGGGGTATTGGACTGTCTGATTGTGGCAGTCCGCTCCCTGTATGATCAGTGCCAGAGCTTGGTCCGCATTGCCGGCAGTAAGTCGGACACGTTTCCAGTGAGGGTTGGACTCCGCCAAGGCTGCCCTTTGTCACCCATTCTGTTCATAACTTTTATGGACAGAATTTCTAGGCGCAGTCAAGGCGTTGAGGGGATCTGGTTTAGTGGCTGCAGGATTAGGTCTCTGCTTTTTGCAGATGATGTGGTCCTGATGGCTTCATCTGGCCAGGATCTTCAACTCTCGCTGGATCGGTTCGCAGCCGAGTGTGAAGCGACTGGGATGAGAATCAGCACCTCCAAGTCCGAGTCCATGGTTCTCGCCCGGAAAAGGGTGGAGTGCCATCTCCGGGTTGGGGAGGAGATCTTGCCCCAAGTGGAGGAGTTCAAGTACGAGTGAGGGAAGAGTGGATGGTGAGATCGACAGGCGGATCGGTGCGGCGTCTTCAGTAATGCGGACGCTGTATCGATCCGTTGTGGTGAAGAAGGAGCTGAGCCGGAAGGCAAAGCTCTCAATTTACCGGTCGATCTACGTTCCCATCCTCACCTATGGTCATGAGCTTTGGGTTATGACCGAAAGGACAAGATCACGGGTACAAGCGGCCGAAATGAGTTTCCTCCGCCGGGTGGCGGGGGTCTCCCTTAGAGATAGGGTGAGAAGCTCTGTCATCCGGGGGGAGCTCAAAGTAAAGCCGCTGCTCCTCCACATCGAGAGGAGCCAGATGAGGTGGTTCGGGCATCTGGTCAGGATGCCACCCGAACGCCTCCCTAGGGAGGTGTTTAGGGCACGTCCGACCGGTAGGAGGCCGCGGGGAAGACCCAGGACACGTTGGGAAGACTATGTCTCCCGGCTGGCCTGGGAACGCCTCCGGGTCCCACAGGAAGAGCTGGACGAAGTGGCTGGGGAGAGGGAAGTCTGGGCTTCCCTGCTTAAGCTGCTGCCCCCGCGGCCCGACCTCGGATAAGCGGAAGAAGATGGATGGATGGATGGATTTTAAAGGCACGTTTCATGTTAAAACTGCTGCTTTGGGGGCACGCACCAATTAAATCGATTTCATTTCATTTCAACGGGAGGCACCAATCACGTCGATTTCAATTCATTTCAATGTGAGACGTTTCAAGTGTTAAGAGGACCAATTAAGCTCATAAGTTGACTGCATTGATAAAAGCCTTATCTGATGCAACACCCTTGTAAACAAGCCACTGTCATATCTCTGTTTAACACACACGCACAGCTCTATTTTGAACGGCAGTGGAAAAAGCCTCTCTGCAGCTTGTTAGGCATGCAAGCTCTTCTAAATGTGTCTGTGTGAGAAAGACAAACATGACATGACGTGTCTGTGCACCACCTCCAGTGCGTCATGTCTTAGCAGCCGTTTGCATTTTGCAAGGGACCTCTTGTTCAAAGTGTCCCTGTGCTGTGCGATCGGGAGGTATTTCAAACCTTGCGTAATCATAAGTTGCCAGACGTCGGTTCAAGGTTTTGAAGTTAAAGGTGGCCTATTGCAAAAGCAGAATTTCTAGTTCTGTTTTTTTCTCCCCCAGAAGAATACACAATGCAAACAAAGACGCATACCTTTATGAGAAGGATTTTCTCATTGGTTTGTTTTTGGAAAAGTGAGACATCCTCTGACTGGAGCTGAACTATCTCCAGAGCCACAGACAGCTTATCCTGCAGTAGGAAAAACAAGATTAAAATCAAAAGATGAGCTCACTGTTTTTTTTCTCCTCAACCTTAATGGGACTCATAAGACACAGGCCCTCCACTTATTGAAGTCTTAGACCCAGAAAGTCAAACAAAAGTCCAGTAAAAGCACCTTTTAACAGACCGAGTAGTTTTTAGTGCTCACACTGGCATGGTGGATTCTTGTTCAAAAAACAAACTGTTCCCAAAGGCTGCGAAGAGCAAAAAATAAATTCCAACCATGCCACAGTTTATGAAAGCCACCACACAAAGTTGTTACAGCAATGTGTGTGTAATCACACAAGTAGGACAGGTTTTCATTTGGAGAGGAATACAACACCCCTTTTCATTTTGATATGCTCAAATAGACAATACTGTATTTAAGTCATGGGAGTGTATTTTAGTCCTGTGTTATTGCATGACACCAGGGCCCCAGCAAGGAAATTAAACCCAGTACTAATACGATTCATTAAATATTAGTACAAAAAAGAAAAATAATAATAAACAGCTTCAACCTTTAAAACAAAATTTGATAATCTCATTTGTCTCCTAGGTCGGGGGTTGGAGCCGCATGCTGGCCATTCTAAGATCGTAATTTCCAGGAATTATCTCACTTTCTGATTTAATAATGGTCTCTAGTGTTGTAAAAATGTGTAGAATAAATATTACATTTCAAAATTTCTGTCAACGAAGATTTGCTTCAGCCTGCGACACATAGTCATTTTGATAGTAGGCTAATATAGACACTTACATCATGTGTTGCCTTCATTATAACACTTATATACGACTTTAAAAGTCATTTTGATAGTAGGCTAATATAGCTAATATAGACACTTACATCATGTGTTGTCTTCATTATAACACTTATATAAGACTTTTGAACTCATTTTGATAGTAGGCTAATATAGACACTTACATCATGTGTTGTCTTCATTATAACACTTATATAAGACTTTTAAATTCATTTTGATAGTAGGCTAATATAGACACTTACATCACGTGTTGCCTTCATTATAACACTTATATAAGACTTTTAAAGTCATTTTGATAGTAGGCTAATATAGCTAATATAGACACTTACATCATGTGTTGCCTTCATTATAACACTTATATAAGACTTTTAAAGTCATTTTGATAGTAGGCTAATATAGCTAATATAGACACTTACATCATGTGTTGCCTTCATTAGAACACTTATATAAGACTTTTAAAGTCATTTTGATAGTAGGCTAATATAGCTAATATAGACACTTACATCATGTGTTGCCTTCATTAGAACACTTATATAAGACTTTTAAAGTCATTTTGATAGTAGGCTAATATAGCTAATATAGACACTTACATCATGTGTTGCATTCATTAGAACACTTATATATGGCTTTTCATTTTTTGCGGCTCCAGACAGATTTGTTTTTTGTATTTTTGGTCCAATATGGCTCTTTCAACGTTTTGGGTTGCCGACCCCTGTCCTAGGTGAACCATAAATTACTTTACTATTTAATTACGATAAATTTAATGATTGTGTGTATGTCTAATATTTATATATTTAATATTTGTTTACTTACTTATTGTACATTAATTTATTTACTTATTTATTTATTCACTGTTCTGTTACAAATGGAGAACAAACACATGGGACAAAACTGCTGTGATACGAAAAGAGGGAGGATTAAATAAGCTCTGCTTCTTCCTACTCCTTTTCGGACATGCCGTAATGAAACAACAGGAAATATGTGATGTATTACGTTGTAATTGTATCGAATGCATGTTCGAAATGAACTGAAATACTTCATATATTTCCATTGCATGGACCTTTTGATTGATTGATTGATTGAAACTTTTATTAGTAGATTGCACAGTACAGTACATATTCCGTACAATTGACCACTAAATGGTAACACCCCAATAAGTTTTTCAACTTGTTTAAATCAATTAATGGTAAAACATATGGAGATATGCTAAATAATTCATGACAACAAGCCCTTTTGTCAAGACAATGTGTGCCATACTTAATAGCTACTTAACTACAGAAAATAACTGTATAAAAAGTTAATTGTGGGAGATGTCCTAAACTTTGCCCACCAAAGGCCGCACACTGAAAAATCAAAAGCATGCAGAGGCCATTTTTATATTTTTTTATTTTGTAAAAAAAAAGTTTAAAAAACCCCAAAACGTTTTGTCAGTTGTCTGTTAAAATGACAAAGTGTTTGTATCAATATTTAAGTTTTTTATCATTTCATAGTCTTTTTACTGATTTGATTTTATCCCGACAATATTCTGCGGCCCGCACTGTGAACACCCCTGTCCTAAACTATTTCATTATTACAATACACTAGAGATGTCCGATAATGGCTTTTTTGCCGATATCCGATATTCTGATATTGTCCAACTCTTAATTACCGATTCCGATATCAAGCGATACCGATATATACAGTGGTGGAATGAACACATTATTATGCCTAATTTTGTTGTGATGCCCCGCTGGATGCATTAAACAATGTAACAAGGTTTTCTAAAATAAATCAACTCAAGTAATGGAAAAAGATGCCAACATGGCACTGCCATATTTATTGTTGAAGTCACAAAGTGCATTATTTTTTTTAACATGCCTCAAAACAGCAGCTTGGAATTTGGGACATGCTCTCCCTGAGAGAGCATGAAGAGGTTGAGGTGGGCGGGGTTTGGGTAGGGGGGTGTATATTGTAGCGTTCCGGAAGAGTTAGTGCTGCAAGGGGTTCTGGGTATTTGTTCTGTTGTGTTTATGTTGTGTTACGGTGCGGATGTTCTCCCGAAATGGGTTTGTCATTCTTGTTCGGTGTGGGTTCACAGTGTGGCGCGTATTTGTAACAGTGTTAAAGTTGTTTATACGGCCACCCTCAGTGTGACTTGTATGGCTGTTGACCAAGTATGCGTTGCATTCCCTTGTGTGTGTGAAAAGCCGCAGATATTATGTGACTGGGCCGGCACGCAAAGGCAGTGCCTTTGAGGTTTATTGGCGCTCTGTACCTCTCCCTACGTCCGTGTACACAGCGGCGTTTAAAAAAGTCATACATTTTACTTTTTGAAACCGATACAGATAATTTTGAAACAGATACCGATAAGTTCCGATATTACATTTAAAAGCATTTATCGGCCATCCCTACAATACACCATATATTGCATTAACTTATGGATATAAACTACGGTACTGATAACAACCACAACAGGTATACATGTATGTCATATGTAAAAAGGTGTGCCTGTGTAAATACAACATTAATAAATCAGCTAAATATTTAGTTGGCTATATAAATACAATAAAAAAAAGACGGCTGTATAGGTGGCCAGATGGATGCCGGTGTAAATACAATAACTAGATGACGACATATACCTGTGTAAATCAGGGGTGTCAAACTCATTTTAGCTCAGGGGCCACATGGAGGAAAATCTATTCCCAAGTGGGCCGTAATCATGGCACGATAACTTAAAAATAAAGGCAACTCCAGGTTGTTTTCTTTGACCAAAAATAGAACTAGCACATTATGAAAACGTACAAATCACAAATAATCCTCTGGACAAAACACTTCCAAGTTTGTTGAAAATTCTGAGGAAATTGGTGCAGCTTCAAAAACACAAAGAGCTTAGACTTCATCTGTGTATCTACAAAGCCAGGATTAAACTTTAAATTGTAGTCTTTCTGGGATTGAATCCGGTGCTAACTCAACAAACCATAAGAAACAGAGGTAAAAACTATTCAAAAGGGTTAAGTTCACTTTTCTTGTGTTTGACAGAGACATTTTGGGGCGAGGAGGGTGCCAAATAACGATGTGTTCAAAGCGGAAGACATAAAACGGCAGGTTTTAAATTTCATGTGGGTCGAGGAGGAGGAGCCACGGTCACCCTTTACTGCAGATCTGGGCAAATTAAGGATTTGTATTAGTCTTCCTAAAAATAGATACTGTATACCAGTCCCCAGACACATTTTTTTCTCAAAATTTGGCCACCCGAGTCAAAATAATTGCCCGGGCCTGCTTTACTGTGTACATCTTGCTTGGCCGTTTGCTTGCCTAACAGAATTGCTATTGTGACATCCAGTGGACACATTTAGAACAGCAGTTTCTTACTTAAAAAAAAAAAAAAAAAAAGCAGATCATTTTTATACTTGGCAAACCTGTTTGCAAGCCTGATCCGGCCCACGGGCCGTACGTTTGACACCCCTGGTGTAAATGCAATACAAATACGCCTTTGTCTCCTCCAGGCTAGACTACTGCAACTCACTTCTTGTCGGGATCCCTAGCAAGAACATCCAGAAGCTGCAGTACTTACAAAATAGTGCTGCTAGGATCCTGATGGGAGTGCGGAAATACGACCACATCACACCGGTTCTCAAATCCCTTAACTGGCTCCCTGTTCCACTCAGGATTGAATACAAAGTCTCAATACTAACCCACCAGTGCCTCCATGGAAATGCCCTCCTCTACCTCAAAGAACTGCTCACCCCCAAATCCTCCACACGTCACCTCCGCTCCGGACAGGCTAACCTCCTCCAACCTCCAAACAATGGGAGACCTGGCTCTCTGCTCCGCCGCTCCCAGTCTGAGGAACGCTCTCCCTGACCACCTGAGGGCACCACAGACTGTGGATGCTATTAAAAAAGGCTTAAAAACCCTTCTTTAAAAAAAAATATATATATATTTTTTTAGATATACAGTATGTGTACTAGTTCTAGCTATTAGGCTGTTCTAGTTTTTATTTTCTTTCTTTAGGAGGCCACGGGGAAGACCCAGGACAAGTTGGGAAGACTATGTCTCACGGCTGGCCTGGGAACGCCTCGGGATCCCCCGGGAAGAGCTGGACAAAGTGGCTGGGGCAGTGGTTCTTAACCTGGGTTCAGTGAGTCGGCCTCAGGGGTTCGGCGGAGCCTCCACGGAGGTAAAGACACATCCGACTTATCGTGTAAATAAAAACTTCTCCCTTTCAGCGTATTATGGATACCCCCAAACAATGTTCCCTCTAATTTTCCATCTGATTTGCAGGTTTTTTGATTGATAGATTGAAACTTTTGCTAGCAGATTGCAAAGGAAGAGAATACATTATATGAAACAGTACAGTTTACACAGTACAGTACATATTCCGTACAATTGACCACTAAATGATAACACCCGAATAAGTTTTTCAACTTGTTTCATGGTAATGAGTGTAAGGTGTGTAATTTGTTGTGAGTTCATGCACTGTGTTGGTTTTGGTTTTTGAACAAGGTGATGTTCATGCACGGTTCATTTTGTGCACCAGTAAAAAAAACATATGACATTTTATTTTTCACTAAAGAAGGGTTCGGTGAATGCGCATATGAAACCGGTGGGGTTTGGTACCTCCAACAAGGTTAAGAACCACTGGGCTGGGGAGAGGAAAGTTTGGGCTTCCCTGCTTAGGCTGCTGCCCCCGCGACCCGACCTCGGATAAGCGGAAGATGATGGATGGATGGATGGATAGTTTTTATTTGTATTATATTTTTGTTTTTTTAATACACTGTAGCACTTTGAGGTTG
>NC_084583.2:14822500-14870000 GCF_033978685.3 Nerophis lumbriciformis | reverse complement strand
AATGCAATATATATATATATATATATATATATATATATATATATATATATATATATATATATATATATATATATATATATATATATATCAAAGTGCAAAGTCATAGGCTCACACGAGTTCAGTAAATAATTTAAATTTGGAACACCGTATCATCGTTTTCACAGCTTTTTGGTTGTTAGAGGTAGAGAGTACAAATTATTTTTTAAAGGCACACAAAAAACAGGTCGGGTATTAAGAAAATTACATTTATGAATATAATTTAGTTAGAGATTTTTTTTTGTTTGAGTTTTATAAACCTTTATTTATAAATTGCAACATTTACAAACAATTGAGAAATAATAATAATCAAAATAAGTACAAAAACAGTACAAAACAGCGCCAGGGGGTTGTAAACTCAATAAAGTAACTAAAATAAAATGCAATATATATATATATATATATATATATATATATATATATATATATATATATATATATAACAAAGTGCAAAGTCATAGGCTCACAGAAGTTCAGTAAATAATCTAAATTTGGAACACAGCATCATCGTTTTCACAGCTTTTTGGTTGTTAGAGGAAGAGAGTGTTTAAACGTAGAGTTCTAATTCTTTTTTAAAGGCACAAAAAACAGGTCGGGTATTGAGAAACGTACATTTATGAATATAATTTAGTTAGAGATTTTTTTTTGTTTGAGTTTTATAAACCTTTATTTATAAATTGCAACATTTACAAACAATTGAGAAATAATAATAATCAAAATAAGTACAAAAACAGTACAAAACAGTGCCAGGGGGTTGTAAACTCAATAAAGTAACTAAAATAAAATGCAAAATATATATATATATATATATCAAAATGCAAAGTCATAGGCTCACACGAGTTAAGTAAATAATTTAAATTTGGAACACCGCATCATCGTTTTCACAGCTTTTTGTTTGTTAGAGGTAGAGAGTTCTAATTCTTTTTTAAAGGCACACAAAAAACAGGTCGGGTATTGAGAAACTTACATTTATGAATATAAAACTTAGCCAATAGTATAATGAGGTTTCAAAGGTACAATTCCTTTAGTGTAAGCTGTGTCTTAAAAACAAAAAGGATAGGGAATGATGTAATTGTGTCTTGCTAAAGATCAGGGGTGTCAACACTTTTTCCACTGAGGGCCGAACACTGAAAAAAGAAAGACATTTTGATATTTTGTCATTTTCAAAACCAATTCAACATATATTATAACTCTTAGGGCAGGGGTTAGGGAACCTATGGCTCTCGAGCCAGATGTGTCTCCAGTGTTGGCGCTAGGAATTTTCAGTACGGGGACACCATCAAGTCGTAAATATGGGGTCCCTCTTTTTTGTAAGGGTTTTGAAAACAAATGATAAATGTATGCATTATCCTGTTATAACTCACATTCTATATTGTGTTTTGGAAAAGGTTGTCATAAACGTTATTTAATTCATTAAAAAAAATAATACAAAAGAAAACACATTTTTATGCATATGTAAATTTATTCAGTTGTAAACATTCATTCACTTTCTTCTTTCCTTCATGGATCTAAACTTTACCGCTGCCGGTATTTTTTTCTATATTTTCATTTAATAAGTTGTAGGTGTATTTATTTCAGTATAAAAGTGTAAAAAGTTTTTTGCTTCGGTCATGAAATGATGATAATGGTGTGCCAGGGCATACATGCATATGACAAATAGAATTGATTAGTCTCACCTGTATGTAGATCAGGCCTGGGCAATTATTTTGACTCGGGGGCCACATTTAGAGAAAAAAATGTGTCTGGGGGCCGGTATATCTATTTTTAAGAACACTTATACAAAACCTCACAACAATGTCTGATTGAATGCTAAAAACGTTATGACAGACCGCCTTAATAAACGTAGTGGAATTTTAAATTTTTCTATGAACGATAAAACACTGAATATTGACAAAATATAAACGTCACACCCCATTTCGATCGACATATTTTACAATCAAGTGAAATGCAACAAAAATGCAACAAACAGTGAAATAGGAAAGCGAAGGGTACAAAATAAACCCACCTACAATCTGATACATCTGATATATCACTAAGTTATAACTTTGTTGTGAAAATCTCCTTCCGTGTCTGGAAACGCTTCCCGCCCACACTGCTTGGTGCTTCGTCTGAGCTGCTGTGACGTAGATGACCATATTAACTAATTAGATGACCATAGTAACTAATTAGATTACCATAGTAACTAATTAGATTACCATAGTAACTGGTATATCATCCATTGTCATGTCTGTGTGATCATGTTTTGTTTTGGTTATGTTCGGTTTGGTTTTTGGACTCTTTGTGCACTTTTGTTTGTTTTGTTTCCATGACAACCCATTAGTTTTCACCTGTCCTCTTGTCACGCACCTGATTCATTTGGACTCACACACATGTCATTAATCATGTTCAAGACTATTTAAGCCGATAGTTGCCAGGAAGTCAGCCTGGCGACATTAACTCTGTTTACCTCTGTCATTTTGATGCCCTGCTTATTCCATCGTTTATGCTTCTTGCCATGCCACGTAAGTTTTTGTTCTGCTCATGTCACAGTAAGTGTTTTTTTGTTTCACGTCCATAGTTTTTGCCCAAGTGCTAGTTTTGTTTTCTTAGCCACGTTTGTACTTCCGCCTTGTGCGCGCCTTTTGTTTCTTTTGTTAGTGTAAAAATAAAAGATGTATTTACCTTCAAGCCAAGTCCAGTCTAGTTGTTTTGCATCCTGGGAAAGCAATCAGCGCAGTAATTTGCGCCGCCATAGTCCACGTACGTACTGACATCCATAAGAACATATTCTAACCATTGAAATACTTTCTATAGTTCAAGATTTACGTTCGTTAAAAAACATCACTGCACATTATAATGGCAGCTACACTTTCCATCTTAAAGATATAAAACAATTATTTGGGAATGTACGGCGGGCCAGATTGAAAAGCTTAGCGGGCCGCATGTGGCCCCCGGGCCTTAATTTGCTCAGGTCTGATGTAGATTATCAGTCGTTTAAAAACTGCCACATCTACACTTTCATGGCAAATAATGCCAACAAACTTAGAATTTGGCAAGTTAGTTTCAGTGTCATTGTCAGGCTAGGTCAAAAATAGCACTTAGATGCAGAGTAGAGAACAATCCGGCAGTTGTATAGCCCTGAGTCAGGGCAATACAACATAGGCTATAATCTGACTACTCTGCGAAAAAGGTTCCACAAAAAAGCAACAACCGAAAATCACTCCGAAAGGAGGAAACACAAAATCAATAGCGAACTATACTTGGCGCAGGATATAATCTATGACATTTATCAATAACAAAAAAACGCTCCAAAAGGAGGGAGAAACAATGGCTATAAAACTTCTTCACCCTCTCTTATCTAGAAAAATAGTTAACAAAGTAAAAGTCCTCAAAAAATCGAGGACTCCCGAGAGTGCGCGTCCTGATTTCAATGCGTAAAAAGACACAAAAAGTGCGTTTACGCCAAAACTGTGGCTCTTTTGATGGCTCTCAGATAAATCTTAGCTGACATTGCTTAACACGATAAGTAATGAATAATTCCGTTGGTAATCAGTCTTAAAAATAACGTTCAAAATATAAAACATTCTCATGCATTTTAATCGGTCCATCCGTTTCCTACCGCACCTGTTCAAGAAGTTGCATTAATGTTAAGAAGTATTCTATTTATTATTGGTTAGCTTCAGAATAACTTAGACTTACTTTTATTGTCATTCAAATTTGAACTTCACAGTACAGATAAGAACGACATTTCGTTGCATTGGCTCATGGTAGTGCAGGATAAAAGAGCAATAAGGTGCAGATATAAATAAATAGATTACTGTAAAAGATAAAAATATTGCACTTTTGCATATGCATCCACGTTTATGGATGTATGTTATATTGTCTTTATATTCCAGCCAGTTAATCCATTTTGGGGGGTAATTGAGGGAATTATTTTAATGCGTTCAAGAGACTTATGGCCCAAGGGAAGAAGCTGTTACAGAACCTGGAGGTTCTGCTACGGAGGCTGCGGAACCTCTTTCTAGAGTCCAGCAGTGAAAACAGTCCTTGGTGGGGGTGGGAGGAGTCTCTGCAGATTTTCTGAGCTCTGGTCAGGCAGCGGCTTTTTGCGATCTCCTGGATAGGAGGAAGAGGAGTCATGATGACCTTTTCCGCCGTCCTCACCACTCTCTGCAGAGACATCCAGTCCGAGGCACTGCAGGGGAGGGAGCTGTGCTCTTTTCATCCGACACAAAAAGTGCATGCGCTGCTGAGCTCTTTTTACAAGAGCTCCGGTGTGTAGGGACCAGGTTATATTGTCAGTTATCTATTGGTGCTGCTTACCATCTCCACCATGGTACAATGGTATTAAAAAGAATAAGAGACTTATTATACTAAAAAAAATGTTGGTCTTACTTAAAAATGCACGCATTTAGTTGTATTCAGTGTTAAAAAATATTATTTGTCTCTCACAGAAATACATTTTAACATATTTGGCTTTTATGGCTCTCTCAGCCAAAAAGGTTCCCGACTGCTGCCTTACGGCAATGGTTTTTTCTCCATGTACAGTCATATTGACCAACATTAAAATACAGTAGCATAGTAGGCCTAAGTCTTCATTAAAAACAAAGCAATGGTTTTATTTAATAAAGTATTTGTAATATTATTGGCCACTGTAACAGTCCACACACTGCACTAGGGTTGTACGGTATACCGGTGTTGGTATAGTACCGCGATACAAATGAACCATATTCGGTACTATACCACCTCTAAAAAGCCCCCCTACGACCCCCATCGTCGTCGCGTCATGACATTGCTGGTTTTACAAGCAGAGGAGCATGTTCGGCAACGCGCATGCATGGACTACTTGGTAAATACTTTGACTCGGGGGCCACATTGAGAGAGAAAAAAGTGTCTGGGGGGCCAATGTGTATGTGTGTATAAATGATGCATACACATTTAGCTGTAAAAACCTGCTGTACAGTATGTGTGTTGGGGTCCCTTTTTTTCAGGAACACTAATACCAAAAGTCACAATGTCCGATAGAATTCTTAAAAAAAGTTATGACAGACCACCTCAAAATAACGGAACGGAATTTTACAGTTTTTTACTGAATGGGACACCCAAAATGTACATGAAAACAAAGAAAGTGGGATTTACAATATTAACTATGAACAATAAAACACTGAATATTAACAACATATGAACATTTTTTACTTCACAGACCAGCTCCTCCATAGACATATTTTACAACAATCAAGCAAAACACAACAAAAATGTAAAAAAAAAAAAAAAAGTGTAATAAACACCTACAATATGATATATTATCACTTTTTTTGCAGAAATTTGTTGTAAAAATCTACTTCCGCATCTGTTCCTGACACATGCGTTTGGGGCTGGCTGCTCTGAAAACAAACCCCGCCCACTCTGCTTTGTTCCTGGTCTGAGCTGCTGTGACGTAGATTACCCTAATAACTCCTACAACACCCAAAAGCATGGATTTCAACCATTGAAATCCTCTCTATAGTTTTGATGTTAATGGTCTAAAAAAAATTGATTGAAAATCTTAATGGGCCGCATGTGGCCCGCGGGCCGTATTTTGCCCAGATCAGGCATAGACAAACAGCTCATTAACGTTAAAGCTAAAGACACAGAACGACGTGTTCCCAGCAGGGATTACTAAAATGACTTAGGCACGATACAAAAGACATAATAAATAAGGAGATGGACAAATAGGATGATGATACATTTTATTTTTGTGCAAGCTTTTCTGAAAAGAAAACATCATCTAGGGCAGTGTTTTTCAACCTTTTTTGAGCCAAGGCACATTTTTTACGTTGAAAAAATCCGGAGGCACACCACCAGCAGAAATCATTAAAAAAACGAAACTCGGCTGACAGTAAAAAGTCGTTGTCGCAATTGTTGGATATGACTTTAAAGCATAACCAAGCATGCATCACTATAGCTCTTGTCTCAAAGTAGGTGTACTGTCACCACCTGTCACATCACACCCTGACTTATTTGGACTTTTTTGCTGTTTTCCTGTGTGTAATGTTTTAGTTCTTGACTTGCGCTCCTATTTTGGTGGCTTTTTCTCTTTTTTTGGTATTTTCCTGTAGCAGTTTTATGTCTTCTTTGACCGCTATTCCCCACATCTACTTTGTTTTAGCAATCAAGAATATTTCAGTTGTTTTAATCCTTCTTTGTGGGGACATTGTTGATTGTCATGCCATGTTCGGATGTACTTTGTGGACACCGTCTTTGCTCCACAGTAAGTCTTTGCTGTCGTCCAGCATTCTGTTTTTGTTTACTTTGTAGCCAATTCAGTTTTAGTTTCGTTCTGCATAGCCTTCCCTAAGCCTCAATACCTTTTTCTTAGGGGCACTCACCTTTTGTTTACTTTTGGTTTAAGCATTAGTTACCTTTTTACCTTCACACTGCCTCCCGCTGTTTCCGACATCTACAAAGCAATTAGCTACCTGCTGCCACCTACTGATATGGAAGAGTAATACACGGTTACTCTGCCGAGCTCTAGACAGCACCGACACTCAACAACAACACATCATTTGTAGACTATAATTACTGGTTTGCAAAAAATATTTTTAACCCAAATAGGTGAAATTAGATAATCTCTCACGGCACAGTGGTTGAAAAACACTGATCTAGGGCTCCATAGCTGGCTGTCTTATCTTTAAACACAACACTATAGTTCATATAGTCATAGAATAGCTACATTATCAAACCGATCTGCAAAGAACCAAAAGGTCAAATGGAGTGTTAATCAGGAGAAGGAAAAACCAAACCTCTTACTCATATATATATATATATATATATATATATATATATATATATATATATATATATATATACTGTATATGAAGCAAGACTAATACATGCAGACTCACTGACAGTGGCGGGGACATCTTACTCAGTAGCTTATTGTTTCAAACTGGCACACATCTCGGTTCTTCCCAGGTTATGTAATCACCAGGAAATGCCGAGTTTTCCTGATATTATCATGAATCATTTGCATGTCTCTGGTGCATTACCAGAGCTGTAATGCCCAAATTACGACAAAGAATGACAGAAAATCCAACTTTGTTCTTTATTCAATGAAAAAGTCGCAACATGACAGCAGCTGAAGAAGAAAAATGGGCTGGCACTGAAACGTGTGACTTTACTTCAGCTGACGCGAGCACATCTCCTTTTTTCACCCTCTACTCGTTCCACACATCACGGCCTGGTTTCACATATCCTTTTCAATTTGTCAATCCTGTAAATGAGTCTGAAAAGGATTTCCCACCCTTAAATGACATAAGAACAGAAAACAAAAGCCAACGTTTAGGTTGCCCCAAAAAAGGGAAGTTTTGATAGACTGAAAGTAATTTGAAGAGTCGCAGAAGAGAACAGGAAATATGACACAGTACATAGAAAGACAAGGGACAGAGGGTTTACATTCTGCAATTAGGTTGGAAATAATAATCAATTAGTCAATTAAGACTGTAGTCAATGTGGAACTGATTGTTAATTAACCACGTCTTGAAACAAATGCTGAAGAATGGGGTACACCACATGGCTGCTCGAGTCTAGTTTGGTGTCAACAAACATAAAACAGAATAAGTAAAGTTGAGCTACGTATGTACCTCCCTAGATTGACATAAAAAACAAACTGTTGTCTACCAAGGAAATGGAGTGAAATTCCCATGGCTATTCAGGTTTAGTTTTTGTTATGTTTTGTGGAAAAGATTACAGGCTTTTAGGCTTGATATGTATACCTTTTATATTGAAAGTTTATTATTGAGGTTGGTGATTGATTGATTGATTGAAACTTGTATTAGTAGATTGCACAGTACAGTACATATTCCGTACAATTGACCACTAAATGGTAACACTCTAATACGTTTTTCAACTTGTTTAAGTCGGGGTCTACGTAAATCAATTCATGGTACAAATATATACTATCAGCAGCATGTATTTATTAGTTTATTTGATAGAGACTACTACATACATTTTACATGGCATATACAGTGCATCAGGAAAGTATTCTCTTTTTCCGCATTTTGTTATTGTTACATCCTTATAACAAAAAAGTAAAAAGTTAAAGTTAAAGTACCAATGATTGTCACACACACACTAGGTGTGGCGAAATTATTCTCTGCATTTGACCCATCACCCTTGATCACCCCCTGGGAGGTGAGGGGAGCAGTGGGCAGCATTGGTGGCTGCGCCCGGGAATAATTTTTGGTGATTTAACCCCCAATTTCAACCCTTGATGCTGAGTGCTGTCGGAGGCAGATATTTACATATATCCGTATTTAAGTGTTACTTCTTTATTTTCATAGTCATATTACAAAGCAGCTAGTGTTCTTCTTCCTATTGTGGTCTTTTGGTTGTCTGCAAGTACTGTGTGCTAACCTTCACTTTAGGAATGTAAGGAGGACAGATACTCCTTTTCCTTATCTGTTCCTGTGTCCAGCTGAGGAGGACAATGGGCATGTGTTTGGGCTGGAAAGAGAAACAACGAGGGTGGGAGGGAGAGACACTTTATAGAAGAGAAGGTTTCCATATTTTAGATCAAACCATCTTAGCTGCGCGATTGAATGTTCTATGCTGGACTGGTCTCATTCTATTTCCAAAGCTTTGGAAATAAATTACAAAATACCTATTCTGTCCCTGGTGGTTCTTCTACTCAGCTTTAAGTGTCATAAAACAGCTTGGGAGTGGCCAGCAACTTGAATTCCCTGGGAGGAACAACTGGTCCAAACGCAACAGTGCCAAGCAGGAAGGTAATGGGTCCCATGGTTATAGTCTTTGGTATGACTCGGCCGGGGTTTGAACTCACAACCTACCGATCTCAGGGCGGACACTCTAACCACTAGGCCACTGAAGGAAACAAATTCCTTTTTGTTCTCAAAATTGTACACACAATACCCCACAATGACAATGTGAAACACCTTTTGTTTTTTAGAAATGTTTGCCAATATTTAGAAAAACAATACCAAAGAAATCACAGGTTCGTAAGTATTCACAGCCTTTGCCATGAAGCCCAAAAGTGTCCTTTGGGGCATCCTTTTTCAACTAGACATCCTTGAGATGTTCCTACAGCTTATTTGGAGTGCACCTGTGGTAAATTCAGTTGGCTGGACATGATTTGGAAAGGCACACACCTGTCTATATATAAAGGTCCCACATTTGACAGTGCGTGGCACAGTACAATCCAAGAATGAAGTAATTAATCTGTTGACCTTCAAGACAATATTGGGGAAGAGCTGTGGAAAGGTACAGAAAAGTATCTGCTGCTTTGAAGGTCCCAATGAGCACAGTGGCCTCCATCATGGGGGAAGTTTGGAATCATCAGGACTTTTCCTCGAGCTGGTTAACCATTTAAACTGAGCGATCAGGAGACCAAGAACCCGATGGTCACTCTGTCAGAGATACAGCATTCCTCTGTGGAGAGAGGAGAACCTTCCAGGACAACCATCTCTGCAGCAAACCACCAATCAGGCCTGTATGGCAAGGTGCCCAAACGGAAACCATTAATTCATAAAAGCTTGCCAAAATGCACCCGAAAGACTCTCAGACCATGAGAAACATTTGTCTGGTCTAATGAGACAAAGATTGAACTTTTTGGTATGAATGCCAGGCATCATGTTTGGATGAAACCAGGCACGGCTCATCACCAGGCCAATACCATCCCTACAGTAAGCCTTGGTGGTGCAGCATCATGGTGCGGGGATATTTTTCAGCGGCAGTAACTGGGAGACTATGAATGCAGCAATGTATAGAGACATCCTAAATGAAAAGCTGCCCGAGAGCGCTCTTTAACTCAGACAACAGGACAATGACCCAAAGCACACAGCCAAGATATCAAAGGAATGACTTCAGAATAAGTCTGTAAATGTCCTTGATTGGCCCAGCCAGAGCCCAGACTTGAATCCGATTGAACATCTCTGAAAATGGCTGTGCACTGATGCTTGGAGCTTGACAGGTGCTGCAAAGAGGAATGGGCGGAACTGCCCAATGATAGGTGTGTCAAGCTTATGGCATCGTATTCAAAAAGACTTGAGGCTATAATTGCTGTTAAAGGTGCATCAACAAAGTATTGAGCAAAGGCTGTGAATTTTTACAGTATGTACAATATTTCTTCGTTTTTTATTTTTAATACATTTACACGCACAAAAGAATTTATTCCATTTTGGAATAGGGCTGTAACATAAAATGTGGAAAAAGTGAAGCGCTGTGAATACTTTTCGGATTAACTGTATTATAGCACTTGTAGCCAAGGCTCATTTGCAATGGTCGTCTCAAGAAGAGACAATTAAAAACAACACTTACACATAAACAATCAAGCAGTTAAACTACACTTAAGAAGGGCATAAAATATATCGGAGTGAATATTTAACGGCCACGTGACCAACTTCCTTTGAAACGACATTTTGGTTTTATATCCAAAGTTGAGGACTCAAGGAGTTGCACAGATTAGAACCACGGACAGAAAAGGCTCGCTGTCCAAAATATGTTTTTCTCAGGCGCACTTTAACGTTTCCACAAGCTTGCTGAGAGCGGAAGGGTCTCGCTTGTAGCAGTTGTAGTTTTAAAACAACTTCATACAATATTTAAGACTAAAAACATGTAATGACTGCAGAACCAGCCAATGGTGTGTTGAAATAGGTTTCCTTTTGACAATCTGCAGTGTTCGGTTGTAAATCATTCTCAACAATTTGACTGTTGTGGCTGTCCCCTGTGACCAGGATTTTTATAAAATAACTGATGACAATATAAGATGCATATTGGGGGTATTCTATAGTTTCTCAGAAGAAATGCTGACTACTGGTTAAGAGGGGAAGTTTGCAAACCACAGTAGGCAGGATTAAAACTGTCATGCAGAGTTTCTGCTGTCAACATATAAATTGAAAACCCAGCGGCCCTGAAGTGTTTTTCTCCAGAAAACTTCAAGATGCATTCCTCCATAGGAGTTATTTTTCTTCTGCTTTGCTGCTTTGATGGTCTGGTCCTCGGTGAGATCCACCAGAACTTTTCAAAGTGCCTCGATTTCTTCTATAAGGGAACACCACCGCAGGTTAACTACTCAGTGGGATACCAACCAATATGTCAGCGTTTTAACAACCAGTACCGCTTTGCCAGCATGTACCACCGTCAGAGTCGTGCACCTTTGTATTCTGCGTACATTATCAGCTCGGGAAAAGGGAAACGGCCAAATTCAACATGGATGTATGAACCACAGGTAAGGTCAAATTTCATTTTTTCATCACATTGTATTTCTTGTCGGACAGTGTTGACCTATTTTTAATTTATTTAAGATACAGAGGGAAGTGTTTAATAAGTCAACACTGTTTATGTCTAAGTCGACCAACTCATCAAGTTCTAGGCCTCTGTGTTGTTATTACTAGAAAGCCATGTTGGGCAAATAATTTGGAAAAACAGTATTTAGTTATACATGTAAGTCTTAATTTATTTTTGCAGAAACATACTTAAATTGGCAACAAAATTACTCACTTATGAATGTAGTCAGTTACTCTCTCTAGATCTATAATATAATATAATACAGGGTACTGACTAAATTGGTGAATTGTTTTTTTTTTTTTTTACATATTACCGAAATAACATAACTGTTTCTGTTTCAGTTGGCATTCTCCCGTGCAAGCCCCGAAATGAAACCATTCAATGCCACAGTGGATCAGAATGTGATCGAGAGTCAAGCAGTGCCTCAGGATTACAGTCATTCCAACTACACTAGAGGCCATCTCACTCCCAGCATGCACCACAATACCGAAGACGATCGCGCGGCCACATTCACCCTGACCAACATTGTTCCTCAGCGGAATGGTTCCAACTCTGGTCCCTGGAATTCCCTGGAGAAGAAAGTGATGGGAAATTTCAAGACGTTCTGTAAGGGTCCAATGTACGTGATCACAGGGGCCATGCCTTATGCAGACAGAGCTCACTGGATCAATAACAGGGTGTCGGTTCCCGAGTACATGTGGTCCGCCTACTGCTGCCCCATCTATAAGGCCAAGCTTCCCCCGGATGTGCGGCCGACCTTCCCTGCGTACGCAGCTTTGGGCAGGAATGATCGTGACAGCGGAGAGGAGTTTGTGCCAGTTAACCCCAAAGCCAAGGCCTCAGAGCGTGGATACGATGTGAGGAAGATGCCTCTGCACACCCTGGAGAAGATTCTGGAACAAAGGCTAGCCATGCCCATTCGTTTGTTTGATGGCCAGTGTCAGCAACTGTCACAACTCTAATCAAGTCTGTTAACTTTAATCAACAGTCATTTGATTTTTTTGTTTCATTTTGTTTGTATCAATCTTGTCATTTTGCATATGAATATGTTCTTGATCTGACAATAAATCTAGATTGCAAAGGACCAAATTGTCGTTTTTTTCATTAAACAAACTATAATTTCATTAGAAGTTCACTAAAAGTACTCTGTAGTTTTAGCGCCCCCTTGTGTCTTGTTCTAAAATGACTAGATTAACATGAGAAAAATACTCTAATGAACTGAAATGTTTATTTCTTGATGCTGACCATAGACAAATATACAATTGCTGTCATTGGGGAAAAAAACAATTCTTTCATTTTTCAAGAGTGATTAGTATTAATACAAACATACAAATGTACAATTTGTCTTTATAAATAATTATAGGCTTAATACAAAGAATATCTCCAGTCAAAATGGCAGACGAGTTGACTCATCATGTAGTTTATAGTTCCTTTCAGTCTGTTCATGATGATCTTGTCAGGTGTTTCTTACGGGATTCAAACCACAGACAAATGCCAGACATGTTAGTCGCCTAAATTCTACCACATTCATTTAAAAAGCTGCTCTTACCATTCCAGTTCTCTGAGATATTTGAAGTGTCTAAAAACACTGGTGACTTTTCAGCTGCTCCACGTCGCGGAAGTTGGCCCCACAGGCGGAGCACTGCAGCGTGGCCTTCTCCCCGTTGTGTATCAACTGGTGTCTCTTCAAGTACTCCACTCGACTGAAACGCTTCCCGCACGCGTCGCACCCGTAAGGACGTTCGCCCGTGTGGATCCTCTGGTGCCTTTCCAGGTTCCCGAGGCGACTGAAGCTGCGCCCGCACAACGGGCACTGGTGCGGCCTCTCGCCCGTGTGCACCAGATGATGGCGTTCCAACGAGCGCGAATGCGTAAAACGTTTCCCGCAAATCTCGCAGCAGTGGGGCCGCTCGGCTGCGCAGGCACACTCGTGGTTCTTGAGCGCCCACGCGTGGCTGAATGTGTTCCCACAGTGGGCGCAAGGGAAGATACTCTCCTCTCCGCCGCTGCTCTCTAAGTGAGCGCCGCCTAGTGGACAGGGGTGCTCCTCCATCTCAGCCTCTGTGGTGAACCCACCACCGCACTGAGGACAGAAGTGGAGCAGGTCGCCAGCGCCATCCTCTTCCCCTGCGCTCTCGCCGACACTTCCTGGAGCAGGTGGATGTGGGAGGTGCGCCGACTTCCCCTGCTCGACTCCCTCCTCTCCATTTGGAGCCGAGTCATTCTCTCTCGTCTTCTTGCACCTGCCCGACTTCAGCTCCACGGATCTCACACGGTCCTTTGCCCAGCCTGGTCCTATCTGGTCCTCTCGCTGCAGGGTAGGCGGCTGTGGCTCCACATCTCCCTCCTGCTCCATTCCATCAAGTCCGATGTACTTGGGAGGCAAGGTGATCTTGCTGGCCAACACCACCTCAGAAGCAGGACTTACACCCTGAGCGGCGATTACGGCTCCCTGCTCCCGGCCTATCTCTGCTCTCAGAGCCGACTCCAAGCCCCTCAGTTCATCCATTGTCATACCGCTCTCTGATGGCTCCTCAGAGCCCCAGCTGTCGTCCTCTTTCTTTGTGGAGGCAAGGCTCAAGGGACGGTCGGAGAGGTCTCCTAGGACAAATGATTAGATTATTGTTCCTTTAAATTTGTGCACATTTGCTGGGATTTTTACCTTCACTTTGGGCTCTGGAACTATTGCGGGGGTTGTGGTTAGGGCGCTCTATCTTCAGAGCCTCCTTGATTAGCCTGAGAGAGGCTGGTTGATATCCGTCGACTGAAGGAAACTGCTCAAAGAAGCATAGTGGATAATTGTCAGCCAGTTTCTATGCAACATCAAATTAAAACATGAAGAATAGAACACTTGATTTATTGACACATACAGTAGGGATGTCCCGATCCAGGTTTTTGCACTTCCGATCCGATACCGATATTGTTTTTGCATTTCCGATCCGATACCGATACTGACCGATACTGGCCTATCCGAGCATGTATTAAAGTTTAAAGTTATTTAGCTTACTTAGTTGTCAGAATCATGTTGAAAAGGGTTTTAGTACTCTTGATAACAACTAGCCAGCTGAATTAGGGGAGTTTGAATAATACACAATGGTTGGTAACAAGAAACTGACCTGTTTATTCAAGGATAAACACAAAATTGACAAAATCATACATGACAAACAGAAATGGCATCATTGAACTAGAGCTGGGCGATATTTTAAGGCCATATTGCGATACACAATATATATCTCGATATTTTGCCTTAGCCTTGAATGAACACTTGATGCATATAATCACAGCAGTATGATGATTCTATGTGTTTTGATTGATTGATTGAGACTTTTATTAGTAGGTTGCACAGTGAAGTACATATTCCGTACAATTGACCACTAAATGGTAACACCCCAATAAGTTTTTCAACTTGTTTAAGTCGGGGTCGGGATCCATGATACAGATATATACTATCAGATTATACTATCATCATAATACAGTCATCACACAAGATAATCACATTGAATTATTTATAATCCAGGGTGTGGAGGGGGGCGCCGGATGTAAGTGTCAAAAAGACAGCCAAAAGAGTTTGATATGAGAATAAATCTAAAGTTAAAATATAGGGTAGAAATGCACCCATTTGCAGGAAATGTAGTCTTGATTTTCTTTCAAGGCTTGCATGTCTACATTAAAACATTCTTCTTCATACTGCATTAATATATGCTACTTTTAAACTTTCATGCAGAGAAGGAAATCACAACTAAAAAAAATCACTAATTTTTTCATACGGTGTTGATGTGGAAATTTTTGCCTCTGCATTTTGATGGTGTGGGCGTGTGGCACCGAACGGAGATAAGCGTCTCGACAGACGTCACAATATTTGAACAATGATGACGAAAACTGTTTTCTCTGTCGTGTACGTGTGTCGAAAATTGTTATGCGCTTATTTTTTTATTTGATTTTGTGCGTGGCATAGATTTGGTATGCGCAGAGGACGCTTAAACAGTGCGCAATTGCACAGGCGAGCACCTTAGAGGGAGCGTTGCTCGCACGGCTGCGCTAGCATCACAGCTAACGTTAGCCATGCTGCTACCTCTCTGCTCGGGGAGGACGTATACGTATGTGACGTATGTCGTGACAGTATGTGACGTATGACGTGACAGTATATGACGTGTGTAAGAAGGTGCACTTGCTGTCTGTGAGAGGGAGACACAGGAAAGAGTGAGAAGAGCCTGTCGTGTAATGCCAGCAGCTAAAAGCAACTGCGTGAGAATTCACAGACCTGTGGATGTGTTGAAGGTGTGATGGAAAATGCGGAACGGAAATTAGGGAGCAGCAGAAAAGTGGAATGTCATATTTAAATCTGTGCGTTGGAAAACACGGACCGGAAGTTTTTTTTAAACTGGATCTGGATCGGCATTTTCCCATGCCTTGCCGATACGCAATTTTTGGCAAATATCGGCAGCCGATCCAATCCAAATATCGGATCGGGACATCCCTAACATACAGTACAGGCCAAAAGTTTGGACACACCTTCTCATTCAATGGGTTTTCTTTATTTTCATGACTATTTACGTTGTAGATCGGGGGTCTGCGACCTGCGGCTCTTTAGCTCCGCCCTAGTGGCTCCCTGGAGCTTTTCAAAAATGTATGAAAATAGAAAAAGATGGGGGGAAAAAAACATATATTTTTGTTTTAATATGGTTTCTGTCGGAGGACAACCCTGAGACAAACCTCCCTAATTGTTAGAAATCCCAGTGTTTGTATTAAACATACTTGCCTAGTGGTTAGAGTGTCCGCCCTGAGATCGGTAGGTTGTGAGTTCAAACCCCGGCCGAGTCATATCAAAGACTATAAAAATGGGAGCCATTACCTCCCTGCTTGGCACTCAGCATCAAGGCTTGGAATTGGGGGTTAAATCACCAAAAATGATTCCCGGGCGTGGCCACCTCTGCTGCCCACTGCTCCCCTCACCTCCCAGGGGGTGATCAAGGGTGATGGGTCAAATGCAGAGAATAATTTTGCCACACCTAGTGTGTGTGTGACAATCATTGGTACTTTAACTTGAACTTTTTCTGATGAGAGTATTTGGCGAGTGCCGTTTTGTCCTACTCATTTTGGCAGTCCTTGAACTCATCGGAGTTTGTTTACATCTATAACTTTTAGATTACACACCTGTCCCAAACCTGACTAAATAACAAGTTCAATCTCCATCCATCCATCCATTTTATACCGCTTGTCCCTTTCGGGGTCACTGGAGCCTATCTCAGCTGCATTCGGGCGGAAGTCAAAGTACACCCTGGACAAGTCCCCACCTCATCGCAGGGCCAACACAGATAAACAGACAACATTCTCTTATTATTATAATCAAATGACAGCAGTCATTTCCATGAGGTTATTTTCTAATATAAGTGTTTAGGCCCACTTACAATGACAATAACAAAAAATATTGTTTTTCATGAACTGTGTACTTGTATTGTTTGTCTGGATGGAGGTCCTGCTTTGGAAATAATTTGTACCCCTTTCAGACATTGCATGTAGTTCCCATTAAAACATTCACATGTTGCACAATGAGATGTAAGCAGGGGATCATGTGTACATTCCTGCAACTTCCTGTTTGTAAAAAATATATTTTTATTAGTATTCATTTAATATACTAACAGCATTTCATGATTAATATTTAGAAATTAAGATTCCTAATAAATTACACTAGAATAAACACACATTTGATTGGTAAATCATAGTGTAACGACCTGGAATGACACTTTATGTGTGGTGTTGGAGTTGTCCGACTTTTTGTGTGGCTGTAAACGCATCAGTGGCTAAGTGCCATATGTGCATGTGTTGGCGCAAGTGAGAAAGAGCGAGCGGCTGCTGTTGATATAACAAAGTTGCTTTTGGTCTGGTTTGTACTGCAGAAAATGACCACTTTTGCTAGATATGATTTTTTTTTACGCCGGATAGTCGAACCTCGGATTCAGGAGGAACAGTGTGGTTTTCGTCCTGGTCGTGGAACTGTGGACCAGCTCTATACTCTCGGCAGGGTCCTTGAGGGTGCATGGGAGTTTGCCCAACCAGTCTACATGTGCTTTGTGGACTTGGAGAAGGCATTCGAACGTGTCCCTCGGGAAGTCCTGTGGGGAGTGGTCAGAGAGTATGGTGTATCGGACTGTCTGATTTTGGCGGTCCGCTCCCTGTATGATCAGTGTCAGAGCTTGGTCCGCATTGCCGGCAGTAAGTCGGACACGTTTCCAGTGAGGGTTGGACTCCGCCAAGGCTGCCCTTTGTCACCCATTCTGTTCATAACTTTTATGGACAGAATTTCTAGGCGCAGTCAAGGCGTTGAGGGGATCCGGTTTGATGGCTGCAGAATTAGGTCTCTGCTTTTTGCAGATGATGTGGTCCTGATGGCTTCATCTGGCCAGGATCTTCAGCTCTCGCTGGATCGGTTCGCAGCAGAGTGTGAAGCGACTGGGATGAGAATCAGCACCTCCAAGTCTGAGTCCATGGTTCTCGCCCGGAAAAGGGTGGAATGCCATCTTCGGGTTGGGGAGGAGACCCTGCCCCAAGTGGAGGAGTTCAAGTACCTCGGAGTCTTGTTCACGAGTGAGGGAAGAGTGGATCGTGAGATCGACAGGCGGATCGGTGCGGCATCTTCAGTAATGCGGACGCTGTATTGAGCCGTTGTGGTGAAGAAGGAGCTGAGCCGGAAGGCAAAGCTCTCAATTTACCGGTCGATCTACGTTCCCATCCTCACCTATGGTCATGAGCTTTGGGTTATGACCGAAAGGACAAGATCACGGGTACAAGCGGCCGAAATGAGTTTCCTCCGCCGGGTGGCAGGGCTCTCCCTTAGAGATAGGGTAAGAAGCTCTGTCATCCGGGGGGAGCTCAAAGTAAAGCTGCTGCTCCTCCACATCGAGAGGAGCCAGATGAGGTGGTTCGGGCATCTGGTCAGGATGCCACCCGATCGCCTCCCTCAGGAGGTGTTTAGGGAACGTCCGACCGGTAGGAGGCCACGGGGAAGACCCAGGACACGTTGGGAAGACTATGTCTCCCGGCTGGCCTGGGAACGCCTCGGGATCTCCCGGGAGGAGCTGGACGAAGTGGCTGGGGAGAGGGAAGTCTGGGCTTCCCTGCTTAGGCTGCTGCCCCCGCGACCCGACCTCGGATAAGCGGAGGAAGATGGATGGATGGATGATTTTTTTTTACTAATATTTTGGTGATGTGTTTATGGCCGACAATAAAGAGTTTTGCTCAGTAAAGTGATCGATGGAATTCATGTCCTGAAAGCGTCTCGACAGACGTTACAATATTTAAACAATGATGACGAAAACTGTTTTCTCTGTAGTGTCCGTGTGTCGAAAATTGTTATGCGCTTATTTTCTTATTTGATTTTGTGCGTGGCATAGATTTGCCGTGCGCAGAGGACGCTTGAGCAGTGCGCAATTGCACAGGCGCGCACCTTAGAGGGAACGTTGACTCCCTCACCTCCTCTTTGATGTTGGTCGTCTCCTCCTCCTCCTCGCTGAGGCTGCCCTCCCCTTCCTCATCCTGCGCCATGCCTTCCTCGTCCTCCTCACACCCCGGGAGCTGGACCAGATACATCTCCCTGGGTTCTTTCCCTTCTTTTCCTCCTGTTGCAGCTCCCCCACAGTCTCCTCCTCCTCCTCCTCCGCCGCCACCACCTTCCTCCCACACGCCTCTAGGCCAGCGCCTGCGATAGGCTGCTGCGGGGCCCTTCTTTGACTTGCCTGCTGAGGAGACAAGACGAGAAGGACAAATATGAGTGTGTGTGTGTGTGGGAGGAGATGATGAAGGAGGGTGGAGAGGTGAAGGAGGAAGATCAGAGTGACAGCAGGGGGAGGTTGGGGGAAGGCGGGAGTGGGAGTGAGGAGGGAAGAAGTAGAGGGAGAGTGTAATTATAGTTGAGGAGGAGAGGATGTGGAGTGTGGGAGCGAAGAGCACAGGCAGGGAGGAGGAGGAGGCGGGGGAGGAGCAATGATGGAAGAGAGGGAGGAAGTGTGTCAAAGCACCGAGGAGAGAGAGTTGAGGGGGAGGTGGAGGACGCAGGAGGAAGGAAGGAAGGGAGGGAGGAAGAGATGAGCTCCTGCCAGATGGTTTGCAACAAAACAAGTGTGCCTCGGCGTAAGCCTGATTATGCAGCATCTCTCCCATGACAGATAAAAATCGTCACTTCCACTCACCGTCCAGCTCAACTTTTCGTTTCAGTCTCCCCCCCGCGCCTTCCTCGCCCGCCGCCGTCGCCGCCAGCCCGGCGTTGCGGCGGCCGGCGGCCCAGCCCATGCCGTACTTGCGCTCGGTCCTCAGCTTGTTCTCCGTCAGTCTCAGCCGCAGTTTGAGGGCCTCGTTCTCCTTCCGGTTGAGGGAGATCTCCACCAGGTAGTCGGCCACCGTCTCCTGGAAGAGCTTGGTGATCTCGCACACCGACGCCCGGATGAGGCTGTCCATCACGGCCGTCAGATGGGTCTCGAAGGTGGTCACCGACTCCTCCATCCTGGCACCTAATGACGGGTTAATGAGCTTGCGTTACCATGGTAGCGTAGATACAATATTGTTGCACACTAATGTGCTACAATCAGAAGTAGTCCTTCTTTCTAGCCAACAACAACATGATTCATGTTAATCATGACATTGTTGCAGCCGTCAACGTAAAGACAATTACCGGCTTATTTAAGTAGCACAAATGTAATTAGAAATGCCCCACGCAGAACGTTCTAGAATGGTTTCTACGAGTGGGAAAACAAACCATGCATAAATAGAGGATCAGCAACGTTAGAGAGCGCTCGCGTTAGCCACCCAGCTAATTTGCCTCCTAATACGCACCTTGTGTCGGACGGAATTGTACGCGAGCGGGTTCGAATCACAAAAAGAGCGTTTGAAAAAGCGCAAACATATGGCGACAAAGGGAAAGCGCCATCTAACTTCTCCCTTGTTTGCCACCGCGAGTGTTTCCCTCTCGCCTCCTTCAGCCACTGCCTCAAGCTGCCCGCGGAGACTGCGCATGCGCGCTGACGTCATTGCTCGCCAGACAAGAGCAGTCGCGCGAGGAAAAAAAAAGCAAAACGTGGATTCCGCATCCTAAATTCGTAACGAGGTGGCCTATAAAGTCGTGATTTAAAAAAACAAATAATAAATCACGCAGTGTCGTCACTATTGATAACTGGAATTGACGACGTCATCCACAACGGACGGTGGCGCTGTGGAGCATAGACATCTTATAAATAGACGCAGCATCGATCGCTACTTCCTACTGGCGCTGACGAGACGCGGGGCCGCCATCTTGGAGTGGTGATCCGCTCCACTCAGTGCAATTCATTTGGCAGGAGCAATGAACTGTCAGCGCATTTAATTAATTTTACCTCACTGAATACCACTGATTTTCACGCACTTTTTTGTCATACGTGTAGCTATGATAAAGGACACATGTTTTGGCGTGTTTTATTATTTATAGTTTGCTTAACAGTAATAGAATATTCTTATATGCTATAAGTGACCAGACGTCCGAGATCAAAACTGGGAATGTAATCCCAGAGAAGGGGGAAACAAACAGTCAGCTATTTTTAAGTTGAAGAAACAATATGATTAGGTTATATATACATGCGTATATCCTACACAAACAATGTATGAATACATTAGATATCTTATAGACTGTATCTCTGACACTTTGTATTGATATTTTGTATTACATTCGTCCCTTAAATGATCATGTTTACAGTGATTGTTTTATATGTATTTTTTATGTATGTCGCTTTGGATAAAAGCGTCTGCCAAATACTTAAACATAAACACATATAAACACCTGAAAGTCTTTATATCAGCTAAAACCACCAATCTGTTTCACTGGATTCAGAATAAAACCATATTCTGTCTTACCCAACAATGTTAGTATTTGAATATTGTTACTTGAAGACTGATTCCTGGTTACAATTATACTGTTAAGAAAGTATTGTCTTATACTTTGCCTAAAATGAGAATGCATCATAATCAGTGGCGGCTGGTGAATTTTGTTTTAGGTGGGGCTGAAAGTTTGTAAACCAAGCATTCTGGTGCATTCTGACAAAATAATGAAGACAAAATAGAACATTGCATAGGTTTGCAGAGAACTATATACAATATATATATATATATATATATGTATATATATATATATATATATATATATATATATATATATATATATATATATATATATATATATATATATATATTCAGTACTATTTAAGATATTTGCTCCTTCTCAACTATGTGGTAATATTCTTTTCACAAAATACAACCAATAGTATGTTAATGTTAAATCTTACTTGTGAAAAGTAATCCCCCGATTCCTATTTTCAACAGTCCGCTCATTTGAGCAGGAAAACGCTGAACACCATCTTTGTTTTTTACCTGTCAACTGTCAGTTTAGGCTGCTCGCCGGCTCCTCATCACCACTTCAAGATGGCGGCCCAATTTCTCGCGTCACGGCAGCCAATGCTGCGTCTAGCGCTCGTTGCAAAGGAAGAGGAGGGGCGGTGCCGTGTCAGGTGACTCTGGTCACAGTTTCAGCTCGTGGAACGTCGCACACTGACATTTCTCGGTTCTGAACGTGTAATTAGACCCACTACAGCGGAAAAAATGCCGATGTTTGTCGTTAACACGAACGTGGCACCTGGCGACGTGCCAGCAGCTCTGCTGACGGAAGCTACGGAGGAGCTCGCTAAATCTATGGGTAAACCTGCTCAGGTAAGTCAGGAACAAGCAGACAATTATTTTTTGTATGATCCGCCCCACCCTTGTTTGTTTTTCATCCCTCAGTACATTGCTGTGCACATCCTCCCAGAGCAAATGATGATGTTTGGAGGGAAAGGAGACCCTTGTGCCCTGTGCTCCCTCCACAGCATTGGAAAGATCAGCCCTGCTCAAAATAAGCAGTACGCTAAACTACTGTGTGGCTTGCTCAACAAACACCTGGGCATAGCTGCCGACAGGTAAGCCAACAAACACTCGAGCATGCAAAAGAAATGTATAGGTTGTATTAAAGGCCTACTGAAACCCACTATTACCGACCACGCACTCGTTTAAATATCAATGATGAAATCTTAACATGGCAACACATGCCAATACGGCCTGGTTAGCTTACTAAAGTGCAATTTTAAATTTCGCGCGAAATATCCTGCTGAAAACGTCTCGGTATGATGACGCCAACACGTGACGTCACGGATTGTGGAGGACATTTTGGGACAGCATGGTGGCCAGCTATTAAGTCGTCTGTTTTCATCGCAAAATTCCACAGTATTCTGGACATCTGTGTTGGTGAATCTTTTGCAACTTGTTCAATGAACAATGGAGACAGCAAAGAAGAAAGCTGTAGGTGGGAAGCGGTGTATTGCGGCAGGTGTGCCGGATAACACAGCCGGTGTTTCATTGTTTACATTCCCGGAAGATGACAGTCAAGCTTTACCATTGGCCTGTGGAGAACTGGGACAACAGAGACTCTTACCAGGAGGACTTTGAGTTGGATACGCAGACACGGTACCGTGAGTACGCATGCAGCTGAGGCTTCCAAACATTTGATCGCTTGCCCGTACGTGCGTGCCGCTATGTGCATGTCACGTACGTAACTTTGGGGACTTTGGGGAAATATATGTGCTGTATGAACTTTGGGGAGGTGAACGGTACTTTGGGCTGTGGGATTGAGTGTGTTGTGCAGGTGTTTGAGTTGTATTGACGGGTTATATGGACAGGAGGTGTTTGTTATGCGGGATTAATTTGTGGCATATTAAATACAAGCCTTGTTGTGTTGTGGCTAATAGAGTATATATATGTCTTGTGTTTATTTACTGTTTTAGTCATTCCCAGCTGAATATCAGGTCCCACCCGCCTCTCACAGCATCTTCCCTATCTGAATAGCTCCCACTGCCCTCTAGTCCTTCACTCTCACTTTCCTCATCCACAAATCTTTCATCCTCGCTCAAATTAATGGGGAAATCGTCGCTCTCTCGGTCCGAATCGCTCTCGCTGCTGGTGGCCATGATTGTAAACAATGTGCAGATGTGAGGAGCTCCACAACCTGTGACGTCACGCTACTCGTCTGCTACTTCCGGTACAGGCAAGGCTTTTTTATCAGCGACCAAAAGTTGCGAACTTTATCGTCGATGTTCTCTACTAAATCCTTTCAGCAAAAATATGGCAATGTCGCGAAATGATCAAGTACGACACATAGAATGGACCTGCTATCCCCGTTTAAATAAGAACATCGCATTTCAGTAGGCCTTTAAGTCACGTGACTTATGAACAGAAGTGGGGGGGGGGGGCCCAAACCAACATGGGGATCTTACCACTAGCAGATACGAGCAAAAAATCCAACTATGCAATGAAATCTATCCCTATACGTTATTTAAAAAATTAAGATTCGCCAAGTGATCGCAAAAATGATCAGAATCAGAAAATCAATCAATCAATGTTTACTTATATAGCCCTAAATCACAAGTGTCTCAAAGGGCTGCACAAGCCACAACGACATCCTGGGCTCAGATCCCACATCAGGGCAAGAAAAAACTCAACCCAATGGGATGACAATGAGAAACCTTGGAGGGGACCGTAGATCTGCCCCCCCCCCCCCACATATACATTTGGGATGTGGTATTTTGTGTAAAAAGTTTGAAAAGCATTGAATTAACCTATTTCTCTCTGTCATTACAGGATTTATATCAATTTTTTCGACATGGGTGCGAGTAATGTGGCGTGGAATAACACTACCTTTGGTTGAGATGGAGGTCCTTGACCAAAACAACATTCCAGCTGTATTGAAGAGTCACAATAGAATAGTATCAAGAGGCAAAAACCCCCGATAATAACTCACATTATGATGAGTTCATAAGGCGAACTTCTCTCTTTGTTTGTTGTAGCTTTGCACGGATCCTTTCCCTACGCAATAAAGCAAACCACGTGGATGCATTCGTCTTACAAAATTGTGTCACACATTTATTTTTAATAACTATCGGGTATCACTATTCACTGAATAATATTTTTAAAGCCACAATTTGAATAATGAATGTGTGTGCAAAAGGCATTTTGTTACAACGATGACTTCTGAGTCTTATCCAAGCTGAAACACAATCCAAAATGTTTTACACAGGTTTTGAAATTCTCTCAATATTAACTGCTATACACACACACACATAGATATGTATACATATCTATGTGTGTGTGTGAGATTATAAATATATATACGGAAATGTATAAATATATATACATACATATATATAGGTATGTATAGTTTTTTTAACCAAGATTGATTTCCCTTCATGCGTTGCCAAGTTTTGTGTGTGTATGTATATTCATACACACATTTATATTTACATATGTATATATACATCCATCCATCCACTACATACATTAATACAGCGAACATTAGTGCAGATGAGACATTTTTCTCTGTTTTTTTTTTCCCCCAAATCATTTTTATGTGTGTGTTCAGGTATTTTATTTTTTTACATTAATATATGTTTATAGCTTACAATTAAAAACGTGTGCCACGTCCTTGAAACCTGCAAAAGGATTTAAATGAGAGACGATAGTTGTTTAATTTATTTTGTGTCAGGTTCAAACACTGATGACATCTATTAAACAAGACAAGAGGCAAATAATTAAACAGAGACAGAATTCAATTTGGACTCAATTGAGGAGACACGCCTGGACACACTGTACTCTTGTACAGTCTCCAGCACGCTCTGCCAAAAGATTGCACGCCACCTTCTTTATTTGACTTTCTCTGACCACCGCTTCCACTTCCAGAGGGAAGTGGGTCATAAGCAGCGTTGCGTTTGGTTACAGAATAGTTCAAAAAGAGTTCGTAAAATACTTCAAAAAGAGGTTGTCTGGAAATTGGGCAGATCCTTGGTTCTCTCCGTTTTGAAGTCCTTGGGTTAGAACAATATATTTCCGTTGATTACCATACATGAGAGAAAACAGGAACCCCTTCATCTTGCTTACCCCCCTACACAGGGGAGTTTTACGGGCCTTACTCTTGGTAGGTTTCAAAGACAGCTTTTGTCTTCTTGTCAGGAACTCAATGTAATACAAAGTCTTTGTAATAATTTAGAAACAATTATTCTAACATTTTGTACTATTGACCTATTTTGTTGAATGTGATAAAAAGGGGATCAGGGGAATGATTTATTAGGTTCATCCTACATTGCCTGGTATATTGTTGTGGTTATACATTGTTGAATACCTGTCAACATTTACATAAAAAAACAGGGAATTTAAATCAGTTAAATCAATAGCAAAATAAAAATCATACATGATATGATTAACCCCGGACTTACAAAAACCAAGGGGGTGTGGTCTCCCTGCGCTAAAGGCTTTAGGAAAGAATATTAAGTTTTAACATTTTTCAAGATATTTACACAAGTTTTTTCCATTATTCATTAGTTTGAATAATCCTGAATAATTGAGCAATATAACATTCTCATTGTGTTGAAACGTATGAATCCACTGTTAATGTTCTCAGGCGCTGCTGTGGACATAGACATCTTATAAGGGTACGGAGCGCTACTGCCTACTGGCGCTGACGAGAGGCGGGGCCGCCATCTTGGAGTGGTGATCCGCTCCACTCAGTGCAATTCATTTGGCAGGAGCAATGAACGGTCAGTGCTTTTAATTCATCTTACCTCACTGAATACCACTGATTTTCACGCTTTTTTTGTCATATGTGTAGCTATGATAAAGGACACATGTTTTGGTGTGTTTTATTATTTATAGTTTGCTTAACAGTAATAGAATATTCTTATATGCTATAAGTGACCAGACGTCCGAGATCAAAACTGGGAATATAATCCCAGAGAAGGGGGGAAAAAAATAGTCAGCTATTTTCAAGTTTAAGAAACAGAATGATTAGGTTATATATACATGCGTATATCCTACATAAACAATGTATGAATACATTAGATATCTTATAGACTGTATCTCTGTTGCTGCAGCAGCAGAGAGTTTATTCGGTCTATTACATTCTTACCTTAAATGATCATGTTTACAGTGATTGTTTTGTATGTATTTTTTATGTATGTCGCTTTGGATAAAAGCGTCTGCCAAATACTTAAACATAAACACATATGTTAGAGCCATTTACTGTTTCTGTCCGTCAAATGTATGACGTCATTAAAGGGGTTGGCTCAAGGCCAAGTGCCAGTCTACTTAGGGAGGGGCTGGGATCTTGCTCAGGTGTTGCTGAGTGGAGGCGCAACAGTTTTTGACTGTGACAGGCTTTGAATTGTTTGTTCCCGTTTATTTTCCGTTTTTGTAACAAAGTGAGTTTGATTTATGACTGTATGTTAATAAATATTTGTGTTAAACATGGACACAATTTTGGACATCAATTATTAGCCAGCTGCACACGTCTAAACTAGCTTCAGTTATATTCGGCAACCAGTAGCAGTAATAGTATAGGACTTTACCGCTACACTTAGTCAAAAACTGCCTCATCGGAACGCGAGTTGTTGATTGGGAAGCAACAAGCTACGAGCCTCGTTTTAGACGAGGAACGCACGGGCCGCTGTCAACGTTTGTTTGGTGATCGGCGGCGGAGGAAACGGATCGGCGAAGCGGCGGAGACCTTCTGCAATCAAGCTCTGCATGACAGCTACGAGTCCCACTGGAGAGCTACAGCAGGGCCGGCCCGTGGCATAGGCCGTATAGGCAAATGCTAAGGGCGCCGTCCATCAGGGGGCGCCACGCCAGTGCCACAAATGTTGGAGAAAAAAAAAAGAAAAAAGTTGGTACTATTATTTCTAAATACAAAAAATAATCCCACGTTAATTAAAATGCAAAGTAAAGCCTATTTAATAGAAATATTATTTGTTACAACATTACGCCCCCCCCTTCCCCCCGCACGGTGCGACCCCCCTCCCCCCCCTTCCCGTATCATGACTCTTTTTGGACGTCACCACATCAAAAAATCAACACAAGATGTCAAAACGGCCAAAACTGTCAGGTGCCCAGGGAAGAAAAAAGAGAAAAGAAGAGCAGGAGAAACGAGAAAAGACAGAGGTAGCAGGTAGGTAACGTTAGCCTACATGAAATTATTTGTCTGTTACAGAATGTGATAGTAACCTGGCTTTTTAGCATTAAGCTAATGTTACATGATTCGGCAATTGCTAATCAATAAATAGCTAGTTCTGTTTTAACGTCGGGTTAATATTGTGGAGGGGGCTAAATTGTTATGGAAAATAATAATGTAACATTAGGTAATTACAGTACTCCCACCTTACATTCCTCAGGGACATTTGTATTAGATCTTTTAAGCAGGTGTTTTTTGTTTACATTGTTATTGCCTTCTGGTTAGCTAATGTTTGCCCTGCAGGTAATAGTCACTTTTCCACCCCTTTATATATTAGGTATAGTTGTAAGTTAAAAAAAAAGGTCAAAGACAAAGCTATTCGGTTTCTTGTGAGTATATACACTTCACTGCCGATGTGGGGGGGTGCCACCTAAAATCTTGCCTAGGGCGCCAGATTGGTTAGGGCCGGGCCTGATGATGAGTGTACTAAACATGAGATATGGTACAAAGCAAAAATGTTGAATTTTGATGGTTTTATTGACAAGGTTGACAGGTTGATGTATTCTCAAAATGATGATGATGACAATGATGATGATGAAGTTATAAATGATGGTTCTGCTGTTGATGGTGTTGAAAATGAAAGTGTACAACCCCACGACAGCATTTCAAATGTGCAATCCAATGTCTTATCAAAGCTCAATAATTCCGTATCCTCAAACAAAAGCAAAAGGTCTTCCACTTCTTCTGCTTGCATAATAGCAGAGGCAGATAAGGCAGCACTTATTGCCCGTGCTATTGCTCTAAAAGACATTCATGCATTGGAGGAACAAGCAGAGGTCATAAGGAGGAAAAAGGAGCAAATGGAGTTGGATGCTCAAATAGCATCCCACAATGCTAAATTGTCTGTCCTCCAGGAAGCCAGTGTTTCTGGCAGGAGCAAAAAGTCTGATGGAATGGAGTCCTATTATAGACAAGAGACAAAACTGAGAAAAGTGCCTGCACAGCCTGGAGAACAGCTTCAGCAGTCTGTTAAAGCTGCTCCTTCAGAGCTTCACACAGCCAAGAAGGCCCCAAACAAGGTTCATTCACGCCCTCAACCAAACAAACCACTTCGCTCATCAACTTTGGATCCTGTGGAAAACCAATCAAGGCAACATTTACCTCAAGCAGCTCAATCATTTCAAGGCAATAACACAATACCTGGTGAATTCCACACTGTATTACAAAGGCAAAATGAAATGATGGCACTCCTGGTTCAAGCACAAACCTCCCAATTACTTCCACAAAGACATATTCCGTTTTTTGAAGGTGACCCATTGCAGTTTCAGGCTTTTATAAAAGCATTTGAGCATTGTGTGGAGGCAAAAACCAATGATTGTGGTGACTGCTTATACTATCTGGAGCAGTTTACCAAAGGGCAGCCGAGAGATTTGGTGCGCAGTTGCCTCTATATGCCTACAGAGAGAGGCTATGCTACAGCAAAACGCCTACTAAGGGAACACTTCGGAAATCCTTCAAAAATAACAGCAGCCTACCTGGACAAAATCATGGTTTGGCCAAACATCAAGTCTGAGGATATAAAAAATCTCCAAGCTTTTGCACTCTTCTTGCGAGAATGCTCCAATGCGATGGAAGAGCTGCAATACTTGGACGAGCTCAATATTCCAGCTAGCATGAAGATGCTCATACAAAAGTATAAAATTAAATTATAAATTAAGGGACCAGTGGAGAGGAAAAGCAGCTGACATTGTTGACACACAAAAGCGACATGCTTGTTTCATAGACATTGTGAAATTTATTGAACAGCAGGTCAGAATTGCTTCAGATCCTGTCTTTGGTGACATTCAGGACATTCCTCAAAATAAAACAATAACCAAACCCAAGCCTATACATCAAAGAAAATCACAGTTCAGAAGAAGCAGTTTCGCAACTCAGGTGGCAGTTGCCACTGACCCTAAATCGGATCCACACCTGGATAAGTTTGTTAACAGAGGCATCTACTTCTCCAAGACAAACTCTATTTCCTGTCTGTATTGTAAAAGAGAACATGCATTGGAGCACTGTCCAATACTGGGAAAGAAGGCGCACAGGGAAAAGCTTGACTTTTTAAAAGAAAAAGGCCTGTGTTTTGGTTGCCTGTGCACAGGGCACCTGAGCAAGAGTTGCGACAGGCGCATCACTTGCTCTTACTGCAACAAGACACATCCCGAAGTGTTACATATTCACAGGAGGCATCTGGAAAGTGGAGGAAATAGCCATCTGCCAAAAATAGAAGCAAAGATTTGCACTACATCTTCAACTTGTGGCCATACAGGGGCTGGCAACTATGGAATTTTACCTATCCTGCCCGTTCAAGTGAAGTGCTCAAAGGGCAGCAAGATAGTCCAGACATACGCTTTCCTAGATCCAGGAAGCACAGGGACCTTCTGTTCTGAACAGCTACTGAACAGGCTGAATACAGAAGGCCGAAGAACAAAAATCCACTTGCGCACCATCGGGCACAGTAAGGCGACCCCTAGCAGTGTTGTAAATGGCCTGAAAATCTATAATCTTGCTGGCAGTAAGTTTTTTGAGCTTCCTGATGTGTTCACTCAAAGGCAGATGCCTGTGGGTACTAACAATCTGATCAGTGAAACAGAGCTAGATAAGTGGCCTTACCTCAAAGGCATCAAAATCCCTCGACTAACTGCCAACGTGGATCTGTTAATTGGCACCAACGCCTCCAAGTTAATGGAACCATGGGAGGTGATTAACAGCCACGGAGACGGACCCTATGCTGTCAGAACCCTACTGGAGTGGGTAATTAATGGGCCAATACAAGGCAACAACCAGCATAATGGGAGCCCCACAGTTACTGTTAACCACACCATCGTTAACAGGTTGGAGGAACCGCTTATCAACCAGAGCATTGGCGGAACACGATCAGCCCAAAAGTCCTATGAGTGGACTCAAAGCTTCCGCATTGAAAAAGAGGAGCAAGAAAAGCTTTGCAGTGGGAGAAAAAACTTGCTTTGGAAAAGGAGAGGCAGGAGAGAACATGGTTTGGCCAAAAAGCAGGAAGAGCGAGAGCAAGCTCTGGCCAGAGAGAGAGCTCTAGAGCTAGAAAGACAAAGAGGCTTGGAGCAAACACTTCTCCAGCAGCAACACGAGGAGAAGGAAAAGAGTGAAATGGAAAAGGCAAGACTCAAAGTTTGGAAGCAGAAAGAAAAAAGGATCTGTACTCAAAGAGAAGATGGAGGCAGAGTCTATATCGCTGACCTTTTTTGGAAAAGGTGTATTCGCGAGTATTTACCGTTGCTACAAGAGCGACAAAAGTGGACAAATGAAAAAAGAAAGGCCAATAACAAAGATATGCCTTCTTTGTGAAGGTATGGACTAAAATAATTGCATTATTGCAAAAGGGAACATGAAAACCAAAGAAAAAAGGTTTTGTTTTGGTGTTATGGCTCTATTTGTATGTATTTATTTTTAATTCAATTGCTCTGTTCATCACGCCAGTAGCAATTAGGGGCTGGTGTGTTAGAGCCATTTACTGTTTCTGTCCGTCAAATGTATGACGTCATTAAAGGGGTTGGCTCAAGGCCAAGTGCCAGTCTACTTAGGGAGGGGCTGGGATCTTGCTCAGGTGTTGCTGAGTGGAGGCGCAACAGTTTTTGACTGTGACAGGCTTTGAATTGTTTGTTCCCGTTTATTTTCCGTTTTTGTAACAAAGTGAGTTTGATTTATGACTGTATGTTAATAAATATTTGTGTTAAACATGGACACAATTTTGGACATCAATTATTAGCCAGCTGCACACGTCTAAACTAGCTTCAGTTATATTCGGCAACCAGTAGCAGTAATAGTATAGGACTTTACCGCTACAACATATAAACATCGTCGATGTTCCCTACTAAATCCTTTCAGCAAAATTATGGCAATGTCGCGAAATGATCAAGTATGACACATAGAATGGACCTGCTATCCCCGTTTAAATAAGAACATCGCATTTCAGTAAGCCTTTAAGTAGGCCTTTAAGTCACGTGACTTATGAACAGAAGTGGGGGGGGGGGGCCCAAACCAACATGGGGATCTTACCACTAGCAGATACGAGCAAAAAATCCAACTATGCAATGAAATCTATCCCTATACGTTATTTAAAAAATTAAGATTCGCCAAGTGATCGCAAAAATGATCAGAATCAGAAAATCAATCAATCAATGTTTACTTATATAGCCCTAAATCACAAGTGTCTCAAAGGGCTGCACAAGCCACAACGACATCCTGGGCTCAGATCCCACATCATCATATACATTTGGGATGTGGTATTTTGTGTAAAAAGTTTGAAAAGCATTGACTTAACCTATTTCTCTCTGTCATTACAGGATTTACATCAATTTTTTCGACATGGGTGCGAGTAATGTGGCGTGGAATAACACTACCTTTGGTTGAGATGGAGGTCCTTGACCAAAACAACATTCCAGCTGTATTGAAGAGTCACAATGGAATAGTATCAAGAGGCAAAAACCCCCGATAATAACTCACATTATGATGAGTTCATAAGGCGAACTTCTCTCTTTGTTTGTTGTAGCTTTGCACGGATCCTTTCCCTACGCAATAAAGCAAACCACGTGGATGCATTCGTCTTACAAAATTGTGTCACACATTTATTTTTAATAACTATCGGGTATCACTATTCACTGAATAATATTTTTAAAGCCACAATTTGAATAATGAATGTGTGTGCAAAAGGCATTTTGTTCTGAGTCTTGTCCAAGCTGAAACACAATCCAAAATGTTTTACACAGGTTTTGAAATTCTCTCAATATTAACTGCTATACACACACACATATAGATATGTATACATATCTATGTGTGTGTGTGAGATTATAAATATATATACGGAAATGTATAAATATATATACATACATACATATAGGTATGTATAGTTTTTTTTAACCAAGATTGATTTCCCTTCATGCGTTGCCAAGTTTTGTGTGTGTATGTATATTCATATACACATTTATATTTACATATGTATATATACATCCATCCATCCACTACATACATTAATACAGCGAACATTAGTGCAGATGAGACATTTTTCTCTGTTTTTTTTTCCCCCCAAAATCATTTTTATGTGTGTGTTCAGGTATTTTTTTTTTTTTTACATTAATATATGTTTATAGCTTACAATTAAAAACGTGTGCCACGTCCTTGAAACCTGCAAAAGGATTTAAATGAGAGACGATAGTTGTTTAATTTATTTTGTGTCAGGTTCAAACACTGATGACATCTATTAAACAAGAGGCAAATAATTAAACAGAGACAGAATTCAATTTGGACTCAATAGAGGAGACACGCCTGGACACACTGTACTCTTGTACAGTCTCCAGCACGCTCTGCCAAAAGATTGCACGCCACCTTCTTTATTTGACTTTCTCTGACCACCGCTTCCACTTCCAGGGGAAGTGGGTCGTAAACAGCGTTGCGTTTGGTTACAGAATAGTTCAAAAAGAGTTCGTAAAATACTTCAAAAAGAGGTTGTCTGGAAATTGGGCAGATCCTTGGTTCTCTCCGCTTTGAAGTCCTTGGGTTAGAACAATATATTTCTGTTGATTACCATACATGAGAGAAAACAGGAACCCCTTCATCTTGCTTACCCCCCTACACAGGGGAGTTTTACGGGCCTTACTCTTGGTAGGTTTCAAAGACAGCTTTTGTCTTCTTGTCAGGAACTCAATGTAATACAAAGTTTTTGTAATAATTTAGAAACAATTATTCTAACATTTTGTACTATTGACCTATTTTGTTGAATGTGATAAAAAGGGGATCAGGGGAATGATTTATTAGGTTCATGTTACATTGCCTGGTATATTGTTGTGGTTATACATTGTTGAATACCTGTCAACATTTACATAAAAAAACAGGGAATTTAAATCAGTTAAATCAATAGCAAAATAAAAATCATACATGATATGATTAACCCCGACTTACAAAAAGCAAGGGGGTGTGGTCTCCCTGCGCTAAAGGCTTTAGGAAAGAATATTAAGTTTTAACATTTTTCAAGATATTTACACAAGTTTTTTTCCATTATTCATTAGTTTGAATAATCCTGAATAATTGAGCAATATAACATTCTCATTGTGTTGAAACGTATGAATCCACTGTTAATGTTCTCAGGCGCTGCTGTGGACATAGACATCTTATAAGGGTACGGAGCGCTACTGCCTACTGGCGCTGACGAGAGGCGGGGCCGCCATCTTGGAGTGGTGATCCGCTCCACTCAGTGCAATTCATTTGGCAGGAGCAATGAACTGTCAGTGCTTTTAATTCATCTTACCTCACTGAATACCACTGATTTTCACGCGCTTTTTTTGTCATACGTGTAGCTATGATAAAGGACACATGTTTTGGCGTGTTTTATTATTCATAGTTTGCTTAACAGTAATAGAATATTCTTATATGCTATAAATGACCAGACGTCCGAGATCAAAACTGGGAATATAATCCCAGAGAAGGGGGAAACAAACAGTCAGCTATTTTTAAGTTGAAGAAACAATATGATTAGGTTATATATACATGCGTATATCCTACATAAACAATGTATGAATACATTAGATATCTTATAGACTGTATCTCTGTTGCTGCAGCAGCAGAGAGTTTATTCTGTCTTGACACTTTGTATTGATATTTTCTATTACATTCTTCCCTTAAATGATCATGTTTACAGCGATTGTTTTATATGTATTTTTTTATGTATGTTGCTTCGGATAAAAGCGTCTGCCAAATACTTAAACATAAACATATATAAACACCTGAAAGTCTTTATATCAGCTAAAACCACCAATCTGTTTCACTGGACTCAGAATAAAACCAAATTCTGTCTTACCCAACAATGTTAGTATTTGAATATTGTTACTTGAAGACTTATTCCTGGTTACAATTATACTGTTAAGAAAGTACTGTGTTATACTTTGCCTAAAATGAGAATGCATCATAATCAGTGGCGGCTGGTGAATTGTGTTTTAGGTGGGGCTGAAAGTTTGTAAACCAAATTACTGTAGGGGCGTCATCCTCCCCCAGAAGATTTCTTTGTGATTTTCACATACAAATGAAGCATTCTGGTGCATTCTGACAAAATAATGAAGACAAAATAGAACATTGCATAGGTTTGTAGAGAACTATATACATTATGCACACTGAAGGCATGATGCCAACATAGGTTTGCAGAGAACTATATACAATATATATATATATATATATATATATATATATATATATATATATATATATATATATATATATATTCAGTACTATTGAAGATCTTTGCTCCTTCTCAACTCTGTGGTAATATTCTTTTAACAAAATACAACCAATAGTACGTTAATGTTAAATCTTACTTGTGAAAAGTAATCCCCCGATTCCTATTTTCAACAGTCCGCTCATTTGAGCAGGAAAACGCTGAATACCATCTTTGTTTTCTACCTGTCAGTTTAGGCTGCTCGCCGGCTCCTCATCACCACTTCAAGATGGCGGCCCAATTTCTCGCGTCACAGCAGCCAATGCTGCGTCTACTAATAACATGTCTATGGCTGTGGACACCTCCATGCTCCGGTCCAGTAGGTGGCGGTATATTCTTTCTAAATGACAATTTCAACCCACCAGAGAACTAAAGAAGAAGAAGAGGCTGCGAGTGCGAACTTTAATACAAAGAAAAGGACCAACATGGCGGAAGTTCAGTGAAAGTCTGATGTTACGAATATTGACGCGGGAGTTAAAAGTCCGTGGCGCTGGTATTGGCTGGAACAAACTTTTCATACAACATAAACTAAGTATTGTGTTTTACAAGATTGATGTACCTGGCTTTGAACAATGTAGGATTTGCCGCGCCGCAATCAAAAGACCACGTTGCTGACAAGAAGCTGGCTAACATTCAGAAGACAAACTGTCCATTACCAGGTAAATTCATCATTTCATAAAATCTCCTAAGCATGTGCTGAAGAGACTGGCCGATGTTTACCGAGTGTTGTCGAGCGGACTCGATGCCGAGTCAAGTTTCTATGAAGAAGAAAAAGAAAAAAAAAGAGTTGCTGGTCGCCTGACAGATGAAAATCGGGTCAAACTTCTAACTGTCACTGCAATGACGTCACGCAAGTTACGGACATGCGCTCTGAAACTTTTAATTAGGCGATTTACTGTATGAAAAAAAAAATTGAAAATGAATTTTACCTTTGCAACCTCATTATACTATTGTCTAAGTTTTATATTCATAAATGTACGTTTCTCAATACCCGACCTGTTTTTTGTGCCTTTTAAAAAAAATAATTAGAACTCTACGTTAAAACACTCTCTACCTCTAACAACCAAATCGCTGTGAAAACGATGATGCTGTGTTCCAAATTTAAATTATTTACTGAACTTGTGTGAGCCTATGGCTTTGCACTTTGTTTACCATGAATTGATTTACTTGGACCCCGGCTTAAGCAAGTTGAAAAACTTATTCGGATGTTACCATTTAGTGGTCAATTGTACGGAATATGTACTGTACTGTGCAATCTACTAATAGTTTCAATCAATCAATCAAAAGTTTGTTATATACACTGCAAAAACTGAAATCTAAGTAAGATTAAATATATTAAATAAGGGTAATATTTGCTTATTTTCTGTCTGATTAGATAAATCTTCTCACTAACCAGATTTTATGTTAGTGTTTTACTTGTTTTAAGTGTTTTGGTCCTAAATTGTCTCAGTGAGATATTACAGCTTGTTGCTGAGCTTTCTTTCTTTCTTTAGTTTATTTCAAACATGAACACACTTACAGCATAATACATCACACAATTTCATATAATTTCATTTTACATCATGTCCGAAAAGGAGTAGGAAGAAGCAAAGCTTATTTAATCCTACCCCTTTCCCACTTCAGAGCGTTTACAAATATATAGAATCATTTACTGACCTTTTTGTATAATAAAATAACATCTATGAATTAGTATACACAACAGTTTTGTAATATTTAATTAATTAATTCAGCCATTATTAACATATTGAGATGAAGAATATCTTATTTTCAATAAGGTTGGAAATATTTCTCATAATTCTTCTTCTTTGTACTTTGTAAGCACTATTCATTTGAACAACCTCTTGAACTGGATCATATCAGTACAATGTTTAACTTCTTTACTTAATCCATTCCATCATTTAAATCCACATACTGATATGCTAAAAGTTCTAAATGTTGTATGTGAATACAAATGTTTTAAATTATTTTTTCCTCTAAGGTTATATTTCTCCTCTTTAGTAGAGAAGAATTGTTGTACATTCTTTGGTAGCAGGTTATAGTTTGCTTTGTACAAAATTTTAGCTGTTTGCAATTTTACCAAATCATCAAACTTTAATATTTTTGACTCAATAAATAATGTATTATTCTAATTGATCTTTTTTGTAACACGGTTAGCGAATGTAGCACACATTTGTAGTTATTTCCTCATATTTCTGCACAATAACTCCGATATGTAACACTAGCGAGCAGTAGAGAATATGAAGTGATTTTTGGCCCAGGACGTATTTTGCTTTATTCATTATTTAAATATTTTTTGCCACCTTATGTTGTATGTTTTGTATATGAGCTTTCCAGTTCATTTTATCATCTATTAATACTCCCAAAAATCTGGTTTCTTTTACCCTTTCGATGTCTACTCCGTCTATTTGTATTCGTGTATGATGCTCTTTTCTACTGTTACCAAATAACATTATTTTAGTTTTACTGAGATTCAAAGATGGTCTGTTTTTGTCAAACCATCTTTTTAATGTGTTAATTTCTTCTGTTATTATTTGTATTATCTTCTGTGTGTTCTCTCCTGAACAGAAAGCAGTTGTGTCGTCTGCAAATAAAACTAACTTTAAGTCCTTTGTAACTTTACAAATGTCGTTTATATAAAGATTAAACAATCTTGGTCCCAGTATTGATCCCTGGGGTACACCACAGGATATATCTAGCCGTGTTGACATATTTTCACCCATCTTCACATATGTTGGTTAAATAGCTTCTTACCCAATTCAATACCAAACATCTGATGCCATATCGTTCTAATTTTCGTATTAAAATATCATGATTAATTGTGTCAAATTATTTTGTTAAGTCCATGAATACTGCGGCCGCACATTCTTTACCATCTATGGCATTGGTAATTTCCTCTGTTATTTTGGTTAATGCTATTGATGTTGAGATATTTGCTCGGAATCTATATTGGTTCTCCACGAGCGTCCCACTTTTGTTGATAAATAAATCTAATTGACTAATGAATAATTTTTCCATGATTTTGGAGAATTGTGGAAGTACATCCCTACTCCTGAGTATAAGTCGCACCCTCGCGCAAACTATGAAAAAAACCGGGACTTATAGTCAGAAAAATACGATAATCATATATTGTGTCTAACTGGGTCTGCTGAAATTACCCCCCCTTCCTTCAGAAGCAGCCTCAGTGATGTAACCAGGGACCTCCCGAATAAATAGAGGAGCACGTGGGCTGTGCCTTAGGGCAGTGGTTCTCAATCTTTTTTCAGTGATGTACCCCCTGTGAATTTTTTTTAAATTCAAGTACCCCCTAATCAGAGCAAAGCATTTTTGGTTGAAAAAAAGAGATAAAGAAGTAAAATACAGCACTATGTCATCAGTTTCTGATTTATTAAATTGTATAACAGTGCAAAATATTGCTCATTTGTAGTGGTCTTTCTTGAACTATTTGGAAAAAAAAGATAGGTATTTATTTATATTTATAAAGGATTTTTGAATTGTTGCTATTTTTAGAATATTTTAAAAAAATCTCACATACCCCTTGGCATACCTTCAAGTACCCCCAGGGGTACGTGTACCCCCATTTGAGAACCACTGCCTTAGGGCGTAGGTTGGAACTGTAACTGAGTGTACAGCCCAATACGTCTCTCCTCATTGAGCAAATTTGAACTCTGTCTCTGCATGATTCCTTGCTTCTTGTCTGTTTAATATATGTCATCAGTGTTTGAACCTGACAATGACCTCCTCTTATGTCATCCAGAAAGGACATCCACTGACCCTGCGTCCGCAGCCATGCCAAATTACCTGTCGACAGCGTTCAGTGCCCAGATAACCACAACTATGGACACTGTCCTCCGAACCGCCGTGTTGGAGATCACGGAAATATTTGACAAATGCATGCGAGACTATTGCATGGAGCTGACGGCGAAAGACGAGATGATAGCCCTGCTGGAAATTAAGTTGCAGAAAACGGAGCATTTGCTGAAGAAACGCATGGACGGAGACGGGTGTGACGCAACAGCAGCGGGCGACACGACAAAGTGTGATGATGAGCGTGAAGGAGAGGACAAAGAGGCCTTGGTAACTTCTAGCCAAACTTCATGTGAGATGCCATCTGAAGGTACCATGTTCCTCTTAAGAACTCCATCCATTCTCTACCACTTGTCCCTTACAGGGTCGCACTGGGTGCTGGAGCCTATCCCAGCTGACTGTTTTCCTTAAATAATGAAAACATTCACTTGAACAAATACACTTCTGGAACAGTTCATTTTTTGCATTTGAGGATGGTGTGACTTGGTGGCTGGAATTCCCTTTACTTACTGAAATATCCATACCACCGATGCTAGATCTTTATTTTCTAATATCGATTCTCAAATCAAAATATCGATACTTTTGATACTTTATAAACTTATTTCAGGGTGTCCAAACTTTTTCCACCAAAGGCCGCATACTGAAAGGTCAAAGTATGCACATGCCATACTGTACTTTTTTTGCTAAAATGCTAAAAACTGAAAAAGTTTGGACACACCTTCTCCTCATTCAATGTGTTTTCTTTATTTTCATGACTATTTACATTGTAGATAGTCACATCAAAACTATGAATGAACACATGTGGATAGGGATGATGTTTGATAAGAAATTATCGAGTTTGAGCCTCTTATCGAACCGATTCCTTATCGAGTCCAGATAGGTTGTTGTATATGGGGAAAAAACACACAATATTTGGTTTAACAAAAGCTCACTATTATTATATAAGAACAATATTAAATCTAATAAATAAATAAATAAATATTGACTGTTACCCCCCTAAAAAAATAAAATAAAATAAATAAATATTGACTGTTGTTACTCAAAGTATATTAAGTGGTATTTTTCAGAAAAACAAATATATACAGTAACACAAAAACATCCTGTCTCTGTGATCACTATAGGTGTATAAATAATAACATAGTGTTAAATAAAATCAGTCCCTTGGGCACAAAACTGAAAATATTACAGCTCTCCAAAAAGTGCACTTCTGCTGCTATTGGAACATACTAACTACACACACTATGACACTATATACAGTAACGTTATCAGACACATACAAAAAGGCTCACGTTAACGTTACCGTTAGCCACTGACTATGCTTAGGTAACGTTAGTCTAGTTAAAGGGGAACATTATCACAATTTCAGAATTTTTAAAACCATTAAAAATCAGTTCCCAGTGGCTTATTATATTTTTCGAAGTTTTTTTCAAAATTTTACCCATCACGCAATATCCCTAAAAAAAGCTTCAAAGTGCCTGATTTTAACCACCCGTCCATTTTCCTGTGACGTCACATAGTGAAGCCAACACAAACAAACATGGCGGAAAGAACAGCAAGCTATAGCGACATTAGCTCGGATTCAGACTCGGATTTCAGCGGCTTAAGCGATTCAACAGATTACGCATGTATTGAAACGGATGGTTGTAGTGTGGAGGCAGGTAGCGAAAACGAAATTGAAGAAGAAACTGAAGCTATTGAGCCATATCGGTTTGAACCGTATGCAAGCGAAACCGACAAACGACACGACAGCCAGCGACACGGGAGAAAGTGAGGACGAATTCGGCGATCGCCTTCTAACCAACGATTGGTATGTGTTTGTTTGGCATTAAAGGAAACTAACAACTATGAACTAGGTTTACAGCATATGAAATACATTTGGCAACAACATGCACTTTGAGAGTGCAGACAGCCCAATTTTCATCAATTAATATATTCTGTAGACATACCCTCATGTCAGCAGGCCAGGGAAGCTAGGGTCGATATTCTTCTCTTGATCATCTTCGGGACAGTGTGAGCCAAGACATCCAGGGGGTTTAGCTCGCTCGTCTGCGGGAACAAACTGCCGCCATTGCTTGCCGTGCTACCGAGGTCCTTTGTCCCTGAATTGCTCACACACTCCGGCAGATTCAATGGGGGTCTGGCGGCAGATTTCTTTGACTTTATCGTTGGAAATGCATCTGCTTTGAGTGTCGCAGGATATCCACACATTCTTGCCATCTCTGTCGTAGCATAGCTTTCGTCGGTAAAGTGTGCGGAACAAACGTCCAATTTCTTGCCACTTTCGCATCTTTGGGCCACTGGTGCAACTTGAATTCGTCCCTGTTCGTGTTGTTACACCCTCCGACAACACACCGACGAGGCATGATGTCTCCAAGGTACGGAAAACAGTCGAAAAAAACGGAAAATAACAGAGCTGATTTGACTCAGTTTTTGAGAAAATGGCGGATTGCTTCCTGATGCGACGTCACATTGTGACGTCATCGCTCCGAGAGCGAATATTAGAAAGGCGTTTAATTCGCCAAAATTCACTCATTTAGAGTTCGGAAATCGGTTAAAAAAATATATGGTCTTTTTTCTGCAACATCAAGGTATATATTGACGCTTACATAGGTCTGGTGATAATGTTCCCCTTTAACATTACTGCAGTCCTGGTTGACATAAGAGCTAACGTTACTACAAGTGAGCAGATATGGATATTAACCGGCAACAGTTAACGTTAGTTGCTCAACGACGTCACCGCCACTGTAGCTGGGACTTGGGCAGCTGGCAGAAGAAGAGGGGCGTTCTTTGTCGTCTCTGCCGCTGCTTCTCCGCGTGTCGAAGACACGACACGGTTCTTGAACTTTCAGGTTATGCGCAGCCTGAACATGTTTCAACATGCTTGTTGTGCTCCCCCTCTTACACGAGAGCGAAGCCTGGCAATAATTGCATATTACTGCTTCCTCTTTTTTTTTGGGTGAAATTAAGCCATGCCTTGGAGCGCTTTTTCCAGTCCATTTTTTTTCCTGCTTTCCCCACCTGCGCCTAATGACTGAGCTACGTGACGTCATTTCTTGTGATGTCCCACGGGGCATTTCTTGTCGGGACGGGATTTGTTCCCAGGGATTCGAATAAAGAACCAACTCTTTTTCTTTACTATAGTGGTCTTGACAACTGGTACCAGTTCTCAAAAAGGGATTCGAGTCAGAGGACTCGGTTCTTTTCTTATCGAACAACCGGGGAAAACCGGTTTCGAGCATCATCCCTACATGTGGAATTATGTACTTAACAAAAAAAAAGGTGAAATAACTGACAACTTGTCTTTATATTCTAGTTTATTCAAAATAGCCACAATTTTCTCTGATTACTGCTTTGCACACTCTTGGCATTCTCTCCATGAGCTTCAAGCACACATGTGAAGTGAAAACCATTTCAGGTGACTACCTCTTGAAGCTCATGGAGAGAATGCCAAGAGTGTGCAAAGCAGTAATCAGAGCAAGGGGTGGTCATTTTATTTATTTATATATGTCTGTCTGTCTCTGTCTTCTCTCTCTCTCTCTCTCTCTCTCTCTCTCTCTCTCTCTCTCTCTCTCTCTCTCTCTCTCTCTCTCTATCTCTCTATCTCTCTATCTCTCTATCTCTCTATCTCTCTATCTCTCTCTCTATCTCTCTCTCTCTCTCTATCTATCGGTATCGCCGATGCCAGCCTAAATTTTTCTCGGTATTGCACATCACGACCCTTTACTATGACATGTGATTACATTAAAGCATAAACAGCAAACATGGCACCTTTTTTAAAGCTTACATTTATTGGGAAATACGGCATAGAATATTACATTTGACAAACAATCTGATGAATTACAATAAGACATTTTTTGGGGGAAAATTTGTGGGATTTATTTTAAAAGAATGAGAGCACAAGGTGAGGCTGTATTAACATTAAATTATATGAATTATAAATATGAGGCATATTATTGGTCAATATATTGTCATTCATACAAATTATCCAAAATAAATACAATGCTTTTTTTTAAAGGTATAGTAAATTTTTTATTTTTTTGCAGTTCCTGCTGAGTGTAGCTTGGAGGACGTGACCAAAGACTCCAGTACTGTTTGTCCCGTTACACTGCGCCACTTCTCCATTCCACTGCAACCCTGTCCACACCCACTCGGCAAAAGTAAGGTGAGAAAAATGGCTTTGTACTGAGGAAAGTATTTGATTTGACACACAGCTTTTGGGGAACTGTTTGACGAATCATTTGAAGTGCAAGTTAGTAAAGAGTCTTGTTTGTATTTCAGCTGCAGAGTCGCCGACATTCAAAGAACGGAACAAAAAAAGGTTTGTTCAGATTTGTATTGTGTACATTTACATGATTCACGACACCGGTATGTTTTAGTGCTTTCATGGTCGAGTTTACTGACAAATATAAGTAAGAACTTTACACTACTTTATATTAGAAATGACTACGGTGTCAGCACAGACTACAAAGTCATAGTCGAGTCATACCAAAGACTATAAAAATGGGAGCCATTACCTCCCTGCTTGGCACTCAGCATCAAGGGTTGGAATTGGGGGTTAAATCAACAAAAATGATTCCCGGGCGCGGTCACCGCTGCTGCTCACTGCTCCCCTCACCTCCCAGGGGGTGATCACAGTCAAATGCAGAGAATAATTTTCGCCACACCAAGTGTGTGTGTGACTATCACTGGTGCTTTAACTTTAAAGGCGGATGCGCGCACATTTTCAGGACTTATGCAGATCCCAAATACAGATCAGCAGGTACAAGAAGGTAAGAAAAGTTGCTTTTGCATAATATTGCGAAACAAAACGCCAGATAAAATGTCTTACCTTATACACACACCATAATAATACTCCTATGTTGAAGCACAGTACAATCCATCAAGCGGTGTGGATTCATAGCTTTCCAAAGTCCTACTAAAACATTTTCATAGATTGTTGAGCGCCGTGTGTAATGTTGTATATTTTCAATGGAACATATAAAATGTTGGTGTTGTTTACTTGAGTCATATTGCAGTCTACACTAGGGGTGTAACGGTACACAAAAATTTCGGTTCGGTACGTACCTCGGTTTAGAAGTCATGGTTCGGTTCATTTTCGGTACAGTAAGAAAACAACAACATATACATTTTTGGGTTATTTATTTACCAAATTTGTAAACAATGGCTTTATCCTTTTAACAATGGGAACACTATAATAATTCTGCCCACGTTAATCAACATTAAACTCCCTCAAGTTGTTGCTCAGACTAAATAAAATGACAAAACTTTTCCTCTACATATAAAAAGTGCAACATTAAACAGTTTCAAGTCAACTCATCATGCTTAATTTATTACAGCATTTGGGAAGCCTGTAGTTGATTTATTATGTAAATGTTATATTTTTATCAACATGTGATAGCAGGGACCCTGCCATTCAAAACTAGGCTGCTACATTACTAATGATTAATGTAACAATAGCTGAAAAAATAGTACGATAGCAATAGGAGAAACTATTCATTCCTGAACACCATGGAGTTCATGTAGGCCTAATGATGCACTTCCATTATTATATCAACTATCAGAGACAGAAACTCTTCATTTAACATAATGTCCTTTTTTGCTGTTTCAACACAGAAAAATGTAAAGTGAAATAACAGACAGACAGGGCTTTGCTGTCCGTAACACACACACACACACACACACCGCAAAATGAGCTAACGTTACGCTAAAAGCGAATTAGCCTTCACCTCAAGCCAGGACTGCGAGCGAGCTGAGCTGCCTTTTATATTTCTAGAAGGTCAACGGGCTCATAGCGATGTTACTAGTAGTTGACTGGAAGGTGTTTATTATCATTTGGGGAGAGTCCGCTGCCTGATGCTTACCTGCCGTACATTAGGCGCACCGGATTATAAGGCGCACTGTCGAGTTTTGAGAAAATGAAAGGATTTTAAGTGCGCCGTATAGTCCGAAAAATACCGTACCTTTTTTGTGAGATAGGTGCTTAAAAATGACTATTTTTTGAAATACAGAGTTGTTGTTCTTCTACACACACAGGTTCTTTGCTAAAAAAAAGTCCAAAACATTCTGAGGACAGACGTCTGACAAAAGGTCAGCGAAGACGTCATTTACCAGGAAGAAAACACAAAAGCTTGCTCCCGGATGATATTAAGGAGGAACGTTTAGAGCGACCGGTCAAAACGGCGTGTCGCAGAAGTGCGAGACTTCTATCAGGAGAAGAGCAGCAGCACCCGGCGGGAGACAAGACACCGGCAGCAGAAAGTGAAACAAGTCTGACTGTAGAGCAGGTGAAAGATGACAAAACAACGGAGGTTGACTTCAGGTGGATGGCACCGATAGAAGACCCAGAGGAACTAGAGCTGAGCAACAGTCCAAGCCAAGGAGCAGATTGCAACTCTGCTCCAAATGAAGTCCAGACCAAACTGACATGGCAGGACATGGGCGAGCGGTCTGGCACTGGCTTCATCTGCTTGGTGTGCAGGAAGCAGGTGGGCAGCAGGCTTGGCTTGATTGGACACTTTCGCATCCACACGGGGGAGAAACCCGTCCACTGCTACACGTGTCCCATGGCCTTCCGCACGTCCTCCCAGTTATGCAGGCACAACAAGAAGATGCACCCTGCCCTCAAAGAACCTGCGTCTTAGCCATGTGGGAGAAGTTGATTCATAAGAGACAGTCGTGTATGAACTAGCGTCACAAGGACTGTGCAGGTCTCTGCCAGTCTTGTGGGAAAGCGTTCCACACCAGAGGATAACTCACAACAAATGAATATCTGTATCAGTAAGCAAGTCAGCAGTTCTTGTTCTTTTGTTTTGCATGTTTGTGTCTAACTCAGTTTTTTTGTTATCATTTTGGTGGGTTGAATAAACTCTTTATCAATTCTGAAAGAATGTTGTCATTTGTAAATGAACAGTTCTAAATAAGCAGTTAATAATAATAATAATAATAATAATAATAATAATAATAATATTAGATTTTATTTGTTAAAAAAAAAGAAGAAGCACTTTATATTGAGTAAACAACTTCAAAATGCAAGAGTGTATTAAAAAAAATAAAAATAAAAAGATAATAAAAAAAACTAACTAGAACAGCCAAATAGCTAAAACTAGTATGCATACATCTAATAAAATGTTTTTTTTTAAAAGAAGGGTTTTTAAGCCTTTTTTAAAAGCATCCACAGTCTGTGGTGCCCTCAGGTGGTCAGGGAGAGCGTTCCACAGACTGGGAGCGGCGTAGCAGAAAGCCCGGTCTCCCATAGTTCGTAGCTTTGTCCTCGGAGGTTGGAGGAGGTTAGCCTGTCCGGAGCGGAGCAGTTATTCAATTTCATTGTTGTGAGGGCCATCATTTAGGAAGGATCGGGGCCCCAGACTTCTCCATATGTATAAACGTGGATTTGTGCATGACTGTATATGTACATCTATGTTTATGCGTGTATGCAGGCACGTGCACACATAGGGCCCTATGGGTGCTTGAGCCCCTGCCCTTTTTTGCCTCGTCTTAAAAAGTGCCCTCTGCCTGTGTGTGTGTGTGTTTTTTTTCCGTTTTTTTCTTTAAATAACATTAATAAATTCCTGTCAGGGATGTAAAAGAACAGCGGTACAAAAACTCCACGTTTTCTTGTAATACCGGGTTGTTTGAGCCTGCCGCTTCCGCCAGAGAGGGAGAGAGAGGGCGAGTGAGTGAGTAAGTGAGAGGAGAGAGAGCCAACTGCGCCCCTGAGGAGACGTCACGTGACAGTGGAGCAACTTGAACCTGTGAGTTATGGTCTAGTCGCCGTCCACTTATTCAGCATCTTATATGGGTAATATTTCAGAAAAACGCTGTATTATTCTATTATTCAATGTGTCAGCTTCTGTTTTTGCCGTACGTCGGAGCACGGCGCATCAATTGAGCACGGCACATCAATTCCGCACAGAGCAGAGCAGATCGTGCGGGACAGGAAGTAGTGTACAAAATACAAAATAAAATACCAGGTTAATTTTCAAAATAAAATGCACTGTGTTTACGGCGGATCACATTTCTCTCACAGTAGAGGTTTAGATATAAAGTTTATTGTGACTTTGCTATTACTGTGTGGGTTAACAAAATAATAATGATAATAATAATAATAATAATAAGAATAATGATAATGATTATAATAATAATAGGTATTATTATTATTATTATTAATAATAATTATAATTTCAGCATTCTAGGGATATAAGATGTAGGTTATCTGTTAGGAATATTACCATCTGTATTTAAACTTGATTCATGTTGATTATGCCTGCAGCACAATGCCAAAAAAAGAAAGGATACAGAAAAGGAATGAGAAGGAGCGCCAGGAAGCAGCTAAGGGTAGCAGACCTCTTAATGCATGGCTAAAACCAAGTACTAGCATCATGGAAGCCCTGAATTTACATTGAGGAGCATATTTGGGTATGGGTGGCCTCCATCCTACAGCCCTCTACTGGCCCCTGGTCCATATTTTTGGCCCTGTATTGCGTTTCAGTTGTTTAGTCTGAGCATTAAGTGAGAAAGACCATAAGTTACAACTTGATGGTGTTTTCATCAAGTTAAGGGAAGAAGGACAGATTTTCTCATTGAAGTTTTTTTTCCATTTGAGTATTTATTTATTTATTTATTTTTTTTCAAAGTTCATGTTGCACTGTTCAATGTTCAATATTAAAGTGCTTATCTTTAACAATAAATAGCCTAATAATAAACCAGTGTTTTGTTGCTTTTCATGTCTTCCAAGCCTATGATAATGTAAATTAACTCATTATGACAATAATTTGTTGACACAAAAGAAATGGCAATCACTTTTACCTACAAAGGACACACAGCTAAGTAGTTAGCTTCCTATTAGCAAATTTAATTTTACATTAATTTCCATATTGTGTAAAGGACCAAAAAAAAATGTCCTGCCCTTTTCTGACTTTGAGCCCCTGCCCCTCTATAATCATGTGCACGTCCCTGCGTGTATGTGTATGCATGTGTGTATATACTGCATATATATATGTGTGTGTGTGTATAAATATATATATACACTTGTGTATATATACACATTTGTGTCACACTTGTTTCTTCAGCATTGT
>NC_084583.2:14800000-14815000 GCF_033978685.3 Nerophis lumbriciformis | reverse complement strand
TTAATACCTCACAGGGAGACCGCATGTGACGATCGAGTACTGGTAGCAGTTACAAGGAAGGCATAAATTAATTCAGAATTGGTTGATGCCCCTCTTGATCTGTCTTGTGTTTGTGTGACTATTTAGTTTTGAGTCAGCGGTGTCACCTCTGGGCCACTTTGTTCAGTGAAAACATGTAAAGAAAGCATAAAAATATAGTGATGCACCGTATTTTCCGCACTATAAGGCGCACCGGATTATAAGGCGCATCTTCAATGAATGGCCTATTTTAAAACTCTGTTCATATATAAGGCGCACCACATTATAAGGCGCACCGGATTATAAGGCGCATAGAATAGACGCTGCAGTAGAGGCTGGGGTTACGTTATGCATCCATTAGATGGAGCTGCGCTAAAGGGAATGTCAACAAAACAGTCAGATAGGTCAGTCAAACTTTATTAATAGATTACAAACCAGCGTTCTGACAACTCCGTTCACTCCCAAAATTAATAAACAGCTGTTTTATTATTTTGTGATGTGGTATTTTATTTATCTTTTAATAACAGCAAGGTATAACATGTAGTGCAACATTTATATCACATACACGGCAAAAACTGAAATTTAAGTAAGATTTGCTTATTTTGTGTCTGATAACATAATTCTTCTCACTAAGCAGATTTTATGTTAGTGTTTTACTTGTTTTAAGGGTTTTGGTCCTAAGTGATCACAGTAAGATATTACAGCTTGTTGCTGAGATTTGATGACCTATATTGAGTAAAACACGCTTGAAACTAGAATATCAAGTATTGCAAAGCTGTGTCATCAACACTCACAAGTATAAAACTACTTTTTTAAAGTAATAATTCTTACTTCAAGCATGAAAAAAAATCATGATGCCGAGCGCATATCATTATGTCAAGATAATGGCACTAGCATTTACTTAATTTAAGAATATTTTTCAACATATTGAGCAAAAAGGTCTCTTTTTTTTTTCTACCAAGAAAAGTGCACTTGTTATTAGTGAGAATATACTTATTTTAAGGTATTTTTGGGTTCATTGAGGTTAGCTAATTTTACTTGTTTTGGAAAGTCTTGACAAGCCGAATTTTCTTGTTCTATTGGCAGATAATTGTGCTTAGTTCAAATAAAATACAACTAATTTTTGTATTTTTTTTTCTTCTTGTTTTTGAACACTGACTTTTTGCAGTGTATGTTTGAGAAAAATTGAGGTTTTTATGTGCGCCTTATAGTGCGGAAAATACGGTAGATGTCAAAGCTTGCATTATTATCCCTGCTCAATTATAACTAAGAGTGTAAGTCCTGATCATAAACATGTTTAGGCTGTGACATTGGGATACATTTTAATTGTTCATGACCAATGTTTGGCTAGTAACTTTTGTAGATGGTAAATTTTTCATACCACTTCATTAGATCTTATGTTTTGCAAAAGTGTATTCAGTATTTTTGTTTTAGGAAGTTTTTTTTGCAATGTTGAGTCTAATGTGTACATTTACTTTTGTTGCATCTCTCATCGCTTTTATACTTAAAGTCTCCACTGCGAGATGTACCTCACCCACCCTTGGGGTCTTTCATGGTCGAAGTCCCAGAGGGAAGTCCTGTCATTGGAGACCAGAGGAAGACGGATCCCCTGACTGGCTCACACATCAAAGCCGAATGTAAGTATCAATTTCATTGCCAGGCTGATAAGACTTGTTCTAGAGAGATTGTTGTCTCGTGTCTGCAGCGTCCCCCTGGTACCAGGAGAGGCCATTGGCAGACCACCAACCACAACAGGATCAAGCTTCACCCCCATTCCGTTGCTCTCCACCACCTGACCCTAGTCTGGCCCAGCACAGGGACTGGTCATCGGTTTTGGACGGCACTCGGAGTGAGGCATGTGGTCTGGATGGCTTGCCGACAAATAGCTTCAGCTGCTCTTCTCCAGCTGGCGCCAGAACTACCACGGACACAACCAAGCTCCGATCCAATACCAACGCCAAAGAGGATGGCCCTTTTGTGTTCCATGAGAACCAGAAGTCGGCACATCAGGGTCAACAGGATCAGTCACAGGTTCTCTCTCAATGGGGACGTAGTGGCGACAGGATCGACCCAATTAATTCCAGCAGACAGTCCAATTCCCAGTTGTTGAAAGCTGTACAAGCACACCCACTCAACTTCACCGCAGCTTCCACCGGAGGAAGCGGGCGACCGTACAACTGCCCGTACTGCACCAAAAGCTTCACCTACCCCTCCCATCATCGCAGACACCTGTTACGCCACATGGGGGTCCGCCTGCACCCCTGTCAGCTCTGCGACAAGAGCTTCCTCACCCCCTCCGAGCTCACCATCCACACTCGCACGCACACCGGCGAGCGGCCCTTCGGTTGCATCCAGTGCGGCAAGCGCTTTGCCCGCAGCGGCAATCTGAAAGCTCACCAACGAGACGTTCACATGCGTAAAAGACCCTTCGCTTGTGCCAAGTGCGGAAAGAGGTTCGCCCACAGGGGGGACCTGAGGGTCCACAATGACCGGATGCACCAAGGGGATCTGTTCTACACGGCAGAGCAACAGGAACCACACATTGGCCCCAATCCGACTTGAAGTCTTGATGGTCACTTAGTAGTATTGATTGTCAATACCCAACCACTGGTCTATAAGTGCTATATTGACTGACACCATCCAAGCGATTTTCTTATACTGAGAATTGAGTCGTCTTAATGTTTTCCTTGTGCTTCACTTCAATTACAGTGGGGCAAAAAAGTATTTAGTCAGCCACCGATTGTGCAAGTTCTCCCACTTAAAATGATGATAGAGGTCTGTAATTTTCATCATAGGTACACTTCAACTGTGAGAGACATAATGTGAAAAAAAATCCAGGAATTCACATTGTAGGAATTTTAAAGAATTTATTGGTAAATTATGGTGGAAAATAAGTATTTGGTCACTTCAAACAGGACGACTGATCCGTGTTAAGGAAAGAATGAATGGGGCCATGTATCGTGAGATTTTAGGCCAAAACCTCCTTCCATCAGTGAGAGCTTTGAAGATGAAACGTGGCTGGGTCTTCCAGCATGACAATGATCCCAAACACACCGCCCGGGCAACGAAGGAGTGGCTCCGTAAAAAGCATTTGAAAGTCCTGGAGTGGCCTAGCCAGTCTCCAGACCTCAACCCCATAGAAAATCTGTGGAGGGAGTTGAAAGTCCGTGTCGCTCGGCGACAGCTCCAAAACATCACTGCTCTCGAGAAGATCTGCATGGAGGAATGGGCCAAAATACCAGCTACTGTATGTGCAAACCTGGTAAAGACCTATAGTAATCGTTTGACCTCTGTTATTGCCAACAAAGGTTATATTACAAAGTATTGAGTTGAATTTTTGTTATTGACCAAATACTTATTTTCCACCATAATTTACAAATAAATTATTTAAAAATCCTACAATGTGAATTCCTGGATTTTTTTTTCACATTCTGTCTCTCACAGTTGAAGTGTACCTATGATGAAAATTACAGACCTCTGTCATCATTTTAAGTGGGAGAACTTGCACAATCGGTGGCTGACTAAATACTTTTTTGCCCCACTGTATGCATCCGACAGTACATCAATGATGCCTGCTCACTTTTCTATGACCGTCCTTCCGATTAATTATTTTGTATTAGTGCTTATAAAGAAAATATATTTATTAACCTTCTGGAAAATGTCATGCAGATTTAGGTGAAGTATATTTTGAGCTTAATACTGTCAGGTTCAAACACTGATGACATCTATTAAACAGACGAGAAGCAAGGAATCATGCAGAGACAGTTAAATTTGGCTCAATTGAGGAGACATGTTTTTTGGGCTGTACTCTAGTTACAGATCTAAACTACGTTCTAAAAGTCCAGCCCACGTGCTTCCTCTATTTATTTGGGAGGTCCCTGGTTACGTCACTGAAGCTGTCGCTGAGGGAAGGGGGGTAATCTCGACAGCTCCAGTTAGACACAATATATGATTGTACAAAAATGCAAATGTTCTGACAGTCGTGATATCGCCCTGTCTCTGCTTTGTCTGCGTCACGGTACTCGATGTTCGGCCTTGGCAGTCAGCAGGCCGATTCCGGAAACAAACACTGATACGAGACTGGCTTACAATCTTTTGGATTGCCAGCTTTGCACAGACAAAGAAATATACAATTTCAGCACAATTGATAATAACTATAGCAACGGCCCTTAAGCATAGGAGTTGTGTGATAATATATACATAATTATTCTAACAAATACTGACTTTATGCTCTATTGTGTACTGTAGCAGAAAGGACTTGGCCGTGCTCTTGTAATGTCATTCGCGCCATCACCACCAGGAGGCAGCATTACGTTACACTAGTTAGTCATTGTTGTGCTGCTTGTCTGTAGAAGTTAAATAGAAGATGTTGTCCTCAGCACGTTTTACACTGTGACCTATATTTTTCAGATATTTTCCCCTGATCCGTGCACAATTTTTCACATTTGTCAGCATCAAACGTCTCTTGTAGTTCATCTGCAAGCAAGACGTCCTTATGTGTGTATGTGACTGATAGAAAATTTGGCTGCTGTTTGATTTTTGATTGACATGATATGTATATTTTGCGATCATAAAATAGTAACAAAGAAATAGTCTTGACCATGCAATCATTTAAAAACAGTTCATATGTTGTAGTATTGTTTATATATTAAGCGTGTTCCAGATGTGGCCACAATTCCACCTTGAAGGTATGTTTGGATGACATTGGTGTCTCACTTTGACAAATTCTGAGCAGGAATTATGACTTGTTTTTCCCCGGCAGGCTAAAGAGACTTGGATGGATGCTACAGTAGCAACATTACTTCTCCTCTTCCCTGAGGGTCGCCCTATATCTCTGTTGATGGCGTCCACTGGTCTCCTCCAGATGAACTACAAAGTGAGGTAAACATTTGTTTCAATTGATTACATTTACATTTGATTATGTTTGTATCACTCTAATAAGGTCCATTTCAGAACTACAAATACGGCATGTTCACGGTGCATCTGGAAAGTATTCCCAGCACTTCATTTTTTCCACGTATTATGTTACAGCCTTATTCCAAAATTGAATACATTTGTTTTTGTCCTTTAAATTCTGCCAAAAATACCCCTTAATGACAATGTCAAAAAAAAATTTTTTTAAATGAGCAAATGTTTTAAAACTATGCATGTACATAAGTATTCACAGCACTTTGTTGATGCACCTTGTATCTTTGGGCAGTTTGACGCATTCCTCTTTGCAGCAGCTCTTATATTTTTATAGCGCTTTTTTCTCTTGAGACTCAAAGCGCTTTACATAGTGAAACCCATTATCTACATCTTTAAGCTACATTTAAACCAGTGTAGGTGGCACTGGGAGCAGGTGGGCAAAGTGTCTTGCTCAAGGATGGTAGAAGCGGTAATTGAACCTGGAACCCTCGAGTTGCTGGCACGGCCGATCTACCAACTGAGCCACAAGGCCAATAAGAAGCGTTGGTTTTCATCCAGGATGTCTCTGTACATTGCTGCATTCATCTTTCCCTCTATCCTGACTAGTCTCCCGGGCCCTGTCGCTGAAAAACACCCCCACAGCATGATGCTGCCACCACCATGCTTCACTCTATAGCAGGGGTCGGCAACCCAAAATGTTGAAAGAGCCATATTGGACCAAAAATACAAAAACAAATCTGTCTGGAGCCGCAAAAAAATTAAAAGCCATATTACATACAGATAGTGTGTCATGAGATATAAATTGAATTAAGAGGACTTAAAGGAAACTAAATAAGCTCAAATATACCTACAAACGAGGCATGATGATGCAGTATGTACATATAACTCGCCTAAATAGCATGTTAGCATCGATTAGCTTGCAGTCATGCAGTGACCAAATATGCCCGATTAGCACTCCCCACAAGTCAATAACATCAACAAAACTCACCTTTGTGCATTCATGCACAACATTAAACGTTTGGTGGACAAAATGAGACAGAAAAAGAAGTGGCATAAAACACGTCCTAGAAAGTCGGAGAAAGTTATACATGTAAACAAACTACGGTGAGTTCAAGGACCGCCAAAATTAGTAGGACAAAACGTCGCTCGCCAAATACTCGAATCAGTGAAGCATGTTTAACATAAACAGTGGGATTTATAACAATTAGGGAGGTTTGTGTCATGTTTGGCCTCCTACAGAAACCATATTAAAACAAAAAATAAATTATTTGCCCTCATCTTTTTCCATTTTTCATACATCTTTGGAAAAGCTCCATAGAGCCACTAGGGCGGCGCTAAAGAGAGCCGCGGGTTGCCGACCTCTGCTCTATGGTATTGGCCTGGTCCGAGAGTCTTTTAGGTGCATTTTGGCAAACTTTTTTTTACTAAGAAATAGCTTTCATCTGGCCACTATACCATACAGGCCTGATTGGTGGACTGCTGCAGAGATGGTTGTCCTTCTGGAAGGTTCTCCTCTCTCCACAGAGGAATGCTATAGCTCTGACAGTGACCATCAGATTCTTGGTCACCTCCTTGACTAGACTAAGATAAATGCAGCAATGTACATACACATCCTGGATGAAAACCAACACTTCCCATTCACCCTGATGGACCTTGAGAGGTGCTGCAAAGAGGAATGGGCAAAACTGTCCAAAGATAGGTGTGTCAAGCTTGTGGCTTGAGGCTGTAATTGCTGCCAAAAGTGCATCAACAAAGTATTGAGCAAAGGCTGTGAATGCTTATGGAACTGTGATTTTTTTTAAATTGTTTTTAATACATTTGCAGTATAAATAAAAAAAATACGGGGTACAACAAAATGCGGGAAAAGTGAAACGCTGTGAATACTTTCCGGATGCACTGTGTACAGTAAGTTCATTGAACAAGTGAACCGTAAAGACCAATACTAACGCAGATTTGAGTACGTACTGTTGTGTGTGTGTGTGTGAGTAGGCAGGGCTGACTGTGGCTTTGCAGTGTTTTCTGTTTATACATTTATTTATATGTAATCTCCTTTCTGCTCTAAGCTGCTTTGCAGCAGGAGGAGAGGCAACAAATGAACAAGTGACCACATGGAAGGACTGAGCTGTGGAAGGAGGGAAATTAGAGCAAATAAGGCCAAATCATAGCAGACCATTTTTCAATACAATAATGTTTTGTTTTCTTTCCCTCTGGCATTGAGTAATAGCAGATAATAGGGTTTAATGTCTATACAGCCTATTCCTTCTGTGCAGGTTGATATGGTGTAATAAGGTGTCAATATTAGTGCTCACAGTGAACATGTCATAATCATAGTTCTCCTGTACGGCTATAGAGTATAATGTGCTATTTACCTTTTTATGGCCCATGTTTGTTTGTTTCTCCCCCTCTGGCTGATGCCTTAATTCACCAGGGATGTAGAAAAACCTTTGAGCCATAGTGTCATTTCATCACCATTCTGTAGTCCCTCCAGGTGTAAAATTATCGCCAGTTATTGCTCCCTTCTCCCAAATATGTCACGCTGGTGTGAAATGAGAGAGACTATTTTACCCATAATCCACAGCAACACATTGCTGCCATGCACGCCTCTAAGCATGGTCTACATTTTCTTTAATATAGCTCTCCCTCTGGTGCATTTTATGTGTTGACGCCACTGCTCGGGGGCTTCTGATTATAATCTGCGTTTCCCCTGTCCCCTGGGACTTTTGCTTTTATGTGACTGTTGTGAAACCCCTCTTTAAAGGATTACCACGCTGCCCCCGCTCAGGGTCGATCCAGTGTCTGCTGATGGCATTTCATGTGCTAATATTGTTAGCCTGGCTGTGGGAGACTTGCTCTTAATCATCTTATTGATGAGTAGTCACAAAATAATACCATTTTAATTTAATATAGTCAAGATGTTTGAGCGATTAATCAGAGAAAAGCACTCCCTTGGATCAGGTGTCGGCAACCCAAAACGTTGAAAGAGCCATATTGGACCAAAAGTACAAAAAACAAATCTGTCTGGACCCGCAAAAAATGAAAAGCCGCATATAAGTCTTATAACGAAGGCAACACATGACGTAAGTGTCTATATTAGCTATAATAGCCTACTATCAAAATGACTAGAGATGTCCGATAATATCGGCCTGTCGATAAATGCTTTAAAATGTAATATCGGAAATGATCGGTATCGTTTATTTTTTTTATTTTTATTTTTTTCAATTAAATCAACATAAAAAACACAAGATACACTTACAATTAGTGCACCAACCCAAAAAACCTCTTTCCCCCATTTACACTCATTCACACAAAAGGGTTGTTTCTTTCTGTTATTAATATTGTGGTTCCTACATTATATATCAATATATATCAATACAGTCTGCAGGGATACAGTCCGTAAGCACACATGATTGTGCGTGCTGCTGGTCCACTAATAGTACCAGAGGTGTGGACTCGAGTCACATGACTTGGACTCGAGTCAGACTCGAGTCATGAATTTGATGACTTTAGACTCGACTTGACAAAATGTAAAAAGACTTGCAACTCGACTTAGACTTTAACATCAATGACTTGTGACTTCACTTGGACTTGAGCCTTTTGAATTGACATGACTTGACATAACTTGCTACTTTCCCCAAAACCCAAAGATGAAAAAGTTATTCGGGAGCGCTCCGTATTTTTCATTGTGTACTTGTCTATCAGCGTTGCGTGTGTCAGCTGGTGTGCTCTCAGTACAACAGCCAATCAAATTAGATCTACTTTGTTTTCATCACACAGCATTCATCCAATCAAATTGCAGGACAACCAACGAAGAAGACATGTCCAAACCACACGCCAGTGAACAAAAAATGATACCTAAAATAATTTTGTTTGGGTATAAAAATTACGAGGTGGTCAACACAAAACGGTTTGCAGTATGCAACACATGCGGTTCGAAAATTACTGATGGAGAGAACTTCCAACTTCGTCCGGCATTTGAAGTTGCACAAAGAACGGTAAGTTTTGAATGTAAGATAACGTTTATTGGCTAAGTAACGTGACTTTTATTTGCTGTGTAGTTAAATCAGTGAGGCTGTAAACTCACTGCTAACGTTATAACGTTATTGCAAACACGGGAATCTGTTGCAGTTCACTACCTTATTCATACTTTTTGTTCAGTGATTTTTTTAAGCAGGGTTACGTTAGTCAATATATCACACGTAACGTTAGACGGCGGTCAGCAGCACCGCGTATTTTAGCCACCTAAAAAAAAGACAAAAATAGTCAAATAAAGGTCAGTTAAAATGTATACTATATTATGAATATGTGTACCGTTTTAGCTAGCTTTCTGACATACTGTTGGTTGTTTACCTCAGTGGTCCCCAACCACCGGGCCGCGGCCCGGTACTGGTCCGTGGATCGATTGGTATCGGGCCGTACAAGAATTTTTTCTTTTTTTTTTCTTTTTTTAATTAAATCAACATAAAAAACACAAGATACACTTACAAGTAGTGCACCAACCCAAAAAAAACTATCTCCCCCTTTTGTTCTGGGCATTGAACATGAAGACTCTTCCTTCACTGTTCCGAGTGGCCATGAGAGTCTTGGCAGTGCCTGCCTCCAGTGCTCCAGTGGAGCGAGTTTTCAGCCATGGTGGCATCATACTACGCCCCCCATCGTGCACAAATGACTGACAGACTCTTGGCTAATTTGGTCTTTTGCAAATGCAATGCAGCATAGGGCCCTGACATATAAAAAGTACAACTTTTTTGTTATGTTCACGTATATGTCATGTTTTTTCAATGTTAACACTTTTGTACAAATAAGTACATTTGCACTTTATTTTTCAATGTGTTTGTTCTGTAAAGGAATGAGTTAATGTTTAAAATGACTGGTTAATAGTGCTATTATAAAGTGCAATGTCAGCACAATTTTCTTTCCTGCAATTTAAAATGCACTTGTTTTAATAAATAAATACAGCGTTTGAAAAGCATACATAATCTGTGTTAATATATTAGTCTGTGGTTAAAAGGACTTGAAAGGACTCGAAACTCAAAATGCAGGATTTAGGACTTGACTTGAGACTTTCCAGTCTTGACTTTGGACTTGACTCGGGGCTTGCCTGTCTTGACTCGGGACTTGACTCGGACTTGAGGGCAAAGACTTGAGACTTACTTGTGACTTGCAAAACAATGACTTGGTCCCACCTCTGAATAGTACTAACCTTTAACAGTTAATTTTACTCATTTTCATTAATTACTAGTTTCTATGTAACTGTTTTTATATTGTTTTACTTTCTTTTTTATTCAAGAAAATGTTTTTAATTTATTTATCTTATAAATTTTTTTAAAAAGGACCTTATCTTCACCATACCTGGTTGTCCAAATTAGGCATAATAATGTGTTAATTCCATGACTGTATATATCGGTATCGGTTGATATCGGTATCGGTAATTAAGAGTTGGACAATATCGGATATCGGCAAAAAAGCCATTATCGGACATCCCTAAAAATGACTATGTGTCGCAGGCTGAAGCAAATCTTCGTTGACAGAAATGTTGAAATGTAATATTTATTCTACACATTTTTACAACATTAAAAACCATTAGTAAATCAGAGGCTACTCAAAAGGTGAGATAACTCCTGGAAATGACTGTCTTTTAATGGCCAAAGGATGTCCTCTTTTAATAGATTTTATTACAATCTTTGGCAAGCTAGGTAATGTTTGCTGTGGTCTGGAACAACATGGCACACAAACAACTATCTGAAATGGACCCAATATTACATACAGATAGTTAAAGTTAAAGTACCAATGATTGTCACACACACACACTAGGTGTGGCGAAATTATTCTCTGCATTTGACCCATCACCCTTGACCACCCCCTGGGAGGTGAGGGGAGCACTGGGCAGCAGCGGTGGCCGCGCCCGAGAATCATTTTTGGTGATTTAACCCCCAATTCAAACCCTTGATGCTGAGTGCCAAGCAGGGAGGTAATGGCTCCCATTTTTATAGTCTTTGGTATGACTCGGCCGGGGTTTGAACTCACAACCTACCCATCTCAGGGTAGGTTAAAAGAGTCATTGTCGGCATAATGTGTCATGAGACATGCAAATATAATTTATACCGTATTTTTCGGACTATAAGTCGCAGTTTTTTTCATAGTTTGGCCGGGGGTGCGACTTATACTCAAGAGCGACTTATGTGTGAAATGATTAATACATTAGCGTAAAATATCAAATAATATTATTTATCTCATTCACGTAAGAGACTAGACGTATAAGATTTCATGGGATTTAGCGATTAGGAGTGACAGATTGTTTGGTAAACATATAGCATGTTCTATATGTTATAGTTATTTGAATGACTCTTACCATAATATGTTACGTTAACATACCAGTTGGTTATTTATGCCTCATATAACGTACACTTATTCAGCCTGTTGTTCACTATTCTTTATTTATTTTAAATTGCCTTTCAAATGTCTATTCTTGCTGTTGAGTTTTATCAAATACATTTCCCCCAAAAATGCTTATATATATATTTTTTCCTTCTTTATTATGCATTTTCGGCCGGTGCGACTTATACACCGAAGCGACTTATACTCCGGAAAATACGGTATACAAAGAGGATAAAAGTAAAGGATAATAAATAAGCTCAAATATACCTACACATGAAGCATAATGATGCAATATGTACATACAGCTAGCCTAAATAGCATGTTAGCATTGATTAGCTTGCAGTCACGCACTGACCAAATATGCCTGATTAGCACTCCCAACAAGTCAATAACATCAACAAAGCGCACCTTTGTGCATTCACGCACAGTACAAAACTTTTGGTGGACAAAATGAGACAAAGAAGGAGTGGAAGATTTTACATGTAAACAAACTGTTGCGTCACAGTCCACACTATGGTGAGTTCAAGAACCGCCGAAATTAGTAGGACAAAACGATGTCCACCAAATACTGTCATCAGTGAAGCATACGCACAAACACATTAAACAGTGGGCTTTCTAACAATTGGGAAGGTTTGTGTCATGTTTGTCCTCAAACAAAAAACATACTAAACAAAAAAAATATTTCCCCCCCATCTTTTTCCATTTCTAATCCTTTTTTAAAAATGCTCCAGGGAGCCACTAGGGCGGTACGAAAGAGCCGCATGCGGCTCGAGAGCCGCGGGTTGCTGACCCCTGCCTTAGATTAAGAGCATCTCTTTTAGGGGAAGGTTTAAATGTAGCCTTTCAATGTTCTTGCATTGTTTCCCCAAGTGTTTGGGCGGTATAGCTCGGTTGGTAGAGTGGCCATGCCAGCAACTTGAGGGTTCCAGGTTCGATCCCCGCTTCCGCCATCATAGTCACTGCCGTTGTGTCCTTGGGCAAGACACTTAACCCACCTGCTCCCAGTGTCACCCACACTGGTTTAAATGTAACTTAGATATTGGGCTTCGCTATGTAAAAGCGCTTTGAGTCACTCATATAATTCACTTCACTTCACTACTCTAATGTCCGCTTTCACTACATCAGCTGGTCAAAGGTTGCTAAACGACCAGTTAGGGTGTGGCCAAAGACACCAACATCTGGTCAAATAGAATTGCAGGGGTGTTCTTCCCACTGGAATACCTCCACTTATCCACTTGTCTTTGCCAGAAACTCTTTTCTGGGATCCAGATTGGAGTTATTTAGAGCCCAGCACCCAGACTTGTGACTAATGTGAGCACACGTTGTTGTTCACTCCATGTAAGAGTGACGTTGATTGTTAGACCTCTTGTCGCCAAGGTAACAAGACCATGTGTGGCTTGAAGGCTTCATGTCTAACAGGCTCGGTCGCTACAGGAGACACGCAGGTCACGGCAGGTATTGGTGAGTCATCAAGGACAAGCTGGACTCAATCACTCTTTTTAGACAAACCTGACACAAGCTAAAGCAACAAGATCGGTTATTGTGTGTCATATTGAAAATTGTTGCTCTTCTGGGATATTTTTGACCTGCAAAGAGACTTTTTATTTTGTATCTGTTGAAAAGCTCTATGGAGATGATGATTTCATTTTCCAGCATGGTCTGGCACCTGCCCACAGTGCCAAAACCACCAGTAACTGGTGTACTGACCATGGCATTACTGTCCTCGATTGGCCTGCCAACTCCCATGACCTGAACCCCATCGAGAATTTGTGGGGTATTGTGAAGAAGAAGCTGAAAGACACCAGACCCAATAATGCAAATGAGTTAAAGGGACGCTATTGAAGCATCCTGGGCATCCATAACACCTCAGCAATGCCACAGGCTGATTGCCTCCATGCCACGCCACATTGATGCAGTAATCCGTGCAAAAGGATTCCCAACCAAGTACTGAGTGCATTAATTGACATTTGTTTGATTTTGTTTTGCTGTTATAAATCTGTTTTTTTTTCTTGGTCTGAGGAAATATTCTAATTTTTTGAAATGGGATTTTTGAGTTTTCTTAAGCTGTATGCCATAATCAGCAATATTACAATAATAAAAGGCTTGCAATATTTCAGTTGATGTGTAATGAATCCAGAATGTATGACATGTTCATGTTTTTAGTTGCATTACAGAAATTAAAGGACTTTATCACAATATTCTAATTTTCTGAGACAGTCCTGTAGACCAAAATCAAATTTGTTCTAAAGCAGGTCTGGGCAATCATTTTTGACTCGGGGACCAAATTCAGAGAAAAAAATGTGTCTGGTGACCGGTATGTCTATTTTTTGGAACACTAATACAAAAACTCACAATAATGTCTGATTGAATGCTAAAAACGTTATGACAGACCGCCTTAAAAAACGGAATGGAATTTAAAAGTACATGACAATATTGGATTTACAATATACAATATGTATATATATATATATATGTGCATTCCTTCTTTGGTTTTGCTGTGCATTTTCTGTTTTCAAGACATATTGATTCAAGTTTTCTGACTTGACGCTTTGATGTTTTCTTTGCCTTTTACAACCTTCCCATGTTATTTGTAAATAGTCCATATTTCAGACATAGATCTGACTGTGAACATTTGACATCTTTTGCAACTTTGCGTGTCGATTTACCTTCTTAAAGGAGTTTGAAAATCCTCTCCTTTGTTTCAGTCGACATCTCTTGTGTGGAAGCCATGATTCATGTCAATCCACCTGGTGCAACAGCTCTCAAAGGTGTGAACACCCCTTTTTAACTGCAGACTAATCATCCGATTCAATCTGATGCAGGTGTTAGCTTTGTTAATGAACATTTACAGGTTCATTCCAGAATGTTTTGATCGAACTGTAATTGATCTAGGAATTAAGCTTTTACTGAGTACCACAATTTATTTTCTTTCATTTATTGTAGTGTTTCTTAAAGCAAGAAAGATGCCATTTGAAATGACTGTTTTTGTTTTTTTTTGTACAAAATCAAACAACTAAATGAACATTCTCCAAGTCAGCTGATGCCCTAATTTTTGTCCAAGGTTTGTAGTAGTTCAATTAGCCTCTAACCTGACTTTAGGAAAGTCAACACGTCTGCTGCCAATGATAATAAAAATGATAGTAATGCTAAACGCAGTTATGTCATGGGCTGCAACTGTTAAGTGCTTATAATTTAGGCTGAAGACAGAAACCTCCTTTTTAACTCATTTGATTGAGAAAAAAAACTACATACAAACTGGGTTTATAGAGTCAACACAAGGAGGATTTGATGGCTTATTGTTGAATATGTGGTTTATATACTGTATTTGTGAAGCTGGGTGGGTTTTGTGGAGCACTGTGGCGGGTCGGTACGTGCAGAACGAAGGCACCAGCGTGTGTGGACCCCATCAGTGGGTTAAGTCCAGATTGAGGGAAGGCAGGCATTGACGGCATGCTCAGAGGAAGTCAGATAAACAGCTCTACTTGTGTCCTACTGTGGCGGGGGGGGATTTAATGCCTTGTGGCCGTCGGCCAGCACTAGTGATGGCACCAACTGTTACTGGCAGCCACCATTTTCTGCTGCCACGGTAATGCAAGTGTGTGTGTGTTGGGGTTTGTGTGCTAATTTGAAGTCATTCCCGGTCTGCTGGACTGCAATGATCAACCTAATAATGAGGAATTTTCACGTTATCAATTTTGG
>NC_084583.2:14727500-14795000 GCF_033978685.3 Nerophis lumbriciformis | reverse complement strand
CCGCATTTGTCTAGCGGGCCGCAGTTTGGACACCCCTCGTGTAGTGTAATACTTATGTAGTGTGTGTGAGAGGGTCAGGACTGCCCCCTGATCTCCGTGTATATCCGCTTTGACTGGTGAAGTGCTGACAAAGCAGCAAAAGCCGTACAACCCCAATTTACGAAATGGAGTTCCAGCGTGGATCTTTTATGTGTTTGGGAATAAAAGAAACACACAAACTCTCTGACCTTGCCTCTCCCAAACACATGTGCATCGTCTCCTCCCAAACGTAATAATCTGTGGCGGTCAAATTGAATAGGTAGCGTATCAGATTTAAAGATGGGGCCATATTAGCCAGCCCAGCTGCACACAGACAGTTTTATTTAGTTTGCCGCTCCCCCCACACCTTCCACTCATGTCAATTATCACGCTTATCGAATCTTTCCTTTCTGTCTGTGTCACCTGAACTGAGGTTTCCTCCGCTGGTGCTGTGAAACATTTAGTTCTAGGAGAGAGTACAGCCTGTTGACATTTGTGCAGGCACGGTGTTTATCCGACCCTTTTCTTTTCTTTGTAATTAATACCCGCCTTTGTTGGCGACGACACAGAGCTGCAGGAAGTCATCGCTAACATCCGTCACCTGCTGCAACCCTGCGTTATTGCCATAGCAACAGTCCGTGATAAAAACATGCTGCTCTTCATGCTTGGCCAGTATGACTGACAGGACGTGCCCGCCCACCAATAATGGCAGGATTAATTATTCCCCGCCCCTCGGACAGGCACTATTCAGCTTGAATTACTGATGAGCGTTCAGCATGGCGGCCACACATGAACACACACACACACATTCTTGTATTTCTTACCTTCTTGAGACCGCAAAAAATGCCTACCTCTTTAGGACCACCCTTTCTAGATGTATAAAGATTTGGATTTACAACATTAGGAGGTTAGTAGATGAGAATAGATAGTGTAGAAATGCACCCAATTGCAGGAAATGTACCGTATTTTTCGGACTATAAGTCGCAGTTTTTTTCATAGTTTGGCCGGGGGTGCGACTTATACTCAGGAGCGACTTATGTGTGAAATTATTAACACATTACCGTAAAATATCAAATAATATTATTGATCTCATTCACGTAAGAGACTAGACGTATAAGATTTCATGGGATTTAGCGATTAGGAGTGACAAATTGTTTGGTAAACGTATAGCATGTTCTATATGTTATAGTTATTTGAATGACTCTTACCATAATATGTTACGTTAACATACTAGTTGGTTATTTATGCCTCATATAACGTACACTTATTCAGCCTGTTGTTCACTATTCTTTATTTATTTTAAATTGCCTTTCAAATGTCTATTGAAATGCGACTTATACTCCAGTGCGACTTATATATGTTTTTTCCCTTCTTTATTATGCATTTTCGGCCGGTGCAACTTATACTCCGGAGCGACTTATACTCCGAAAAATACGGTAGATGCAGAGGTTTTCCGTATTGGGACCATGATTTATGTCCCAACTTGTTCATCATATCTTCCTAATATGGAAGGTACTTTTCCTTGTTGATGTCTCAAGAAGGATAGGAATACAAAGACACAGACACACACACATTCTTGTATTTGTTACCTTCTTGAAACCTCAGAAAAATGCCTACCTCTTTAGGACCACCCTTTCTATATATATAAAGATTTGCATTTACAACATTAATACCACATACAAATTATGCAAATATAAAAAAGGTAAACTTTTAGTAAATGTTTTTAATTTTTTGTTTGTAATTGGTTTCAATATTCATTATTTACTTCAAGTTATTACAGTATGTCTCTATGTACATATTTATTTTATTAATTTTGGCCAAAAGGGGCGCATTTCAATTTCTTACACACACACACACACACTTGTTAGTACATATGTTGGCCAGAGGTGAGCACTTCAAATTTTTACACACACTTGTTATTTCATATGTTGACCAGAGGGGGAGCACTTTTAAAAGCGACACACAGTCAATTTGAAAAATGCCTCCTTTTCGGGACCACCCTCATTTTGATAGATTTCACCACCAGGGGTGCAAATGAGACATTCTCTATTAGATGCAATGGTTTTCCGTATTGGGACCATGATTTCGGTCCTAACTTGTTCATCTAAGTATCTTCCTAATATGGAAGGTACTTTTCCTTGTTGATGTCTCAAGAAGGATAGGAATACAAAGACACAGACTCACACACGCATTCTTGTATTTGTTACCTTCTTGAGACCTCCGAAAAATGCCTCCCTCTTTAGGACCACCCTTTCTAGATATATAAAGATTTGCATTTACAACATTAATAATATATACAAATTATGCAAATATAAAAAATGTAAGCTTTTAGTATATTGTTTTTAATTTTTTGTTTGTAATTGGTTTTCAATATTCATTATTTACTCAAGTTATTACAGTATGTCTCTATATACATATTTATTTTATTAATTTTGGCCAAAAGGGGCGCATTTAAATTTCTTACACACACACTTGTTAGTACATATGTTGGCCAGAGGTGAGCACTTCAAATTTTTACACACACTTGTTATTTCATATGTTGACCAGAGGGGGAGCACTTTTAAAACCGACTCACAGTCAATTTGAAAAATGCCTCCTTTTCGGGACCACCCTCATTTTGATAGATTTCACCACCAGGGGTGCAAATGAGACATTCTCTATTTGATGCAATGGTTTTCCGTATTGGGACCATGATTTCGATCCTAACTTGTTCATCTAAGTATCTTCCTAATATGGAAGGTACTTTTCCTTGTTGATGTCTCAAGAAGGGTAGGAATACGAAAACACAGACACACACACACACACATTCTTGTATTTTTTACCTTCTTGAGACCTCCGAAAAAATGCCTACCTCTTTAGGACCACCCTTTCTAGATATATATAAAGATTTGCATTTACAACATTAATACTACATACAAATTATGCAAATATAAAAAAAGGTAATTCTTTAGTAATTTTTTTTATTTTTTGTTTGTAATTGGTTGTCAATCTTCATTATTTACTTCAAGTTATTACAGTATGTCTCTATATACATATTTCTTTTATTAATCTTGGCCAAAGGGGGCGCATTTCAATTTCTTACACACACACTCGTTATCACATATGTTGGCCAGAGGGGGAGCACTTAACATTTTTACACACACTTGTTATTTTATATGATGACCAGAGGGGGAGCACTTAACATTTTTACACACACTTGTCATTTCATATGTTGACCAGAGGGGGAGCATTTTTAAAACTAGAGATTTCCGATAAATGCTTTAAAATGTAATATCGGAAATTATCGGTATCGTTTTTTTTATTATTGGTATCGTTTTTTAAATTTATTTATTTTAAATTTTTTATTAAATCAACATAAAAAACACAAGATACACTTACAATTAGTGCACCAACCCACTCATTCGCACAAAAGGGTTGTTTCTTTCTATTATTAATATTGTGGTTCCTACATTATATATCAATATATATCAATACAGTCTGCAAGGGATACAGTCCGTAAGCACACATGATTGTGCGTGCTGCTGGTCCACTAATAGTACTAACCTTTAACAGTTAATTTTACTCATTTTCATTAATTACTAGTTTCTATGTAACTGTTTTTATATTGTTTTACTTTCTTTTTCATTCAAGAAAATGTTTTTAATTTATTTATCTTATTTTATTTTTTAGTTTTATTTTTTAAAAGGACCTTATCTTCACCATACCTGGTTGTCCAAATTAGGCATAATAATGTGTTAATTCCACGACTGTATGTATCGGTATCGGTTGGTATCGGTAATTAAAAGTTGGACAATATCGGAATATCGGATATCGGCAAAAAAGCCATTATCGGACATCCCTATTTAAAACCGACACACAGTCAATTTGAAAAATGCCTCCTTCTCGGGACCACCCTAATTTTGATAGATTCCACCACCAGGGGTGCAAATGAGACATTCTCTATTAGATGCAATGGTTTTCCGTATTGGGACCATGATTTCATATGGAAGGTACTTTTCCTTGTTGATGTCTCAAGAAGGATAGGAATACAAGGACATACACACACACACACACACACACACACACACACACACACACACACACACACACACACACACACACACACACACACACACACACACACACACACATTGCAACACATGGCCAAGAGCCTGCTGATAGATAGTTGGAGAACAATAAGTACATCAATGTCAGAGGACCACTCAGTCAGTTCCTGTCACAAACAAACTAAATGATTCATTACCTGCCTCATCTTCCATGTGTGCGGCCCCCTCCCCTTCCTCCACCCCTCTTTTTCCATCCCCCGCTCCCTATCTCCCCTCAAAGTATCTCGCGGCGTTGCCGAAGTGGCCAACAATTGGCCCAACACCGCTGAAAGGTTGTACGCGTGTGCTGAAGGGCAGGTACTGGAAGAGGTGGTTGAATGAGATTGTTTGTTGCTGTTGTGTTTACATATTCACGTCTGTCTCCGCCAGCACATCCTGTTTGTCTTTGTTCGCTCAGGTTATATATACGTGTGTGTGTGTGTGTGTGTGTGTGCACATACATAAGAGTATGTCTGAAGATCTTTCCATGGGGGGTTTCCTGGCCTTCAACACCTACAAAGAAAGGGTACTTAACCTTCCTCCGGCATTCCTACCCTCCCCACATCTCTCCATCTCTTATACCTTTCTCTCTTTATTCCCTTGTCCTCTCCTCAGTAGCTACCTTTGTCGCGCCGCGCTCTGACTGGAGTCAGAATTATCTCCGGGGATGGATGAGGCTTTGCTTTAAATGCTCAGAAAGTATTAGTCATCCAAATATTTTGCCTTTATCCACTTTTGAGGGTACATTATTCATTATTTATTTGAAAAAAGCTCACTATTGTGTGCCGTAGAAGGGTAACAATCCTTCCAAATGTTGCTCTATTAACAGGTAACGAAGCTTAGCAACTGACGATTGCAGGCTGCTTTCTTTTTAGTGCTATGACCGTGATTTCCTGGCTGTCGAGCGCACCGAAATATAAGCGGCATCCACCTCATTTTTGGACACATTTATATTTTGTACATATATTGGCTGCATTCACATATAAACATGACATATTTACACAGGCGCTTGTGTTTATTGACAAATTTAACAAAGGACATTGTCTGTGACACAGTATACATAGCCTTCCGGAGAGGTCATGGAGTCCAGTCTTTGTCCTTCTCCTGCGATCTGGGACGGTCTTCTTCATTGCGCAAGGATCGTTATTAGTGATGGGATTCTTGTTTTGTACGGCTGCGGTTTAATTTTTTTCCGATGGCCCGGGTCGACCGTCTTCGGTTTTGGGGCTGCGTTGTGTGCAATTGGTCATTACTTCTCCATGATGAGAGTGAGTCCTTAAAGTGCGAAATGGCTGACGGAATTCTTGAATTGAATGCATTTATTTGTTCAGAACTTGCTTCAGTTTTATTTAATGTACTGTCTGGGTGTATTTTATAGTGAACATTTTCCAGCGTGCACACAAGTCGGAGTCTCTTCACTCTCCGTTTTTCAGGTAACCGCTTGCGATTACGGTGCTTTTATACATGATTAATACGATAACGTTTTGTGATTAATCCCACTCGTTAAAGCGTTAACTTTGACAGCCTTCCTTCTTATTGGGACCGTCTTCTTCGTCTCGCGCAAGGATCGTTATTGGTGATGGGAATCTTGTTTCGTGCGGCTGCGGTTTAATTTTTTTCCAATGACTGGGTCGACCGGCTTCGGGTTTTTTGGCTGTGTTGTGTGCATTGGTTGTTTCTTCTCCACGATGAGGGTGAGTCCGTAATGTGCCAAATGGCTTCAGAGAATTCTTGAAATTAATGCATTTATTTGTTCAGAACTTGCTACAGTTTGATCTAAAGTACCGTCTGGGTGTATTTTATAGTGAACATTTTCCAGCAAAGTCAGAGTCTCCTCACTCTGCATCTTTGATGTACACATTGACCTGATCACTGACCCTAAAGCAACTTGCTCCGTTTTTCAGGTAACCGATTACGGTGACGGAGCATGTGCAGTCCAAAAAAAATTTATCTGCTTTTATACATGATTAATGTGATAGCGTTTTGTGATTAATCCCACTCGTTAAAGCGTTAACTTTGACAGCCTTCCTTCTTATTGGGACCGTCTTCTTCGTCTCGCGCAAGGATCGTTATTGGTGATGGGAATCTTGTTTCGTGCGGCTGCGGTTTAATTTTTTTCCAATGACCGGGTCGACCGGCTTCGAGGTTTTTGGCTGCGTTGTGTGCATTTGGTTGTTTCTTCTCCATGATGAGGGTGAGTCCGTAATGTGCCAAATGGCTGACTGAATTCTTGAAATTAAATCATTTATTTGTTCAGAACTTGCTACAGTTTTATCTAAAGTACCGTCTGGGTGTATTTTATAATGGGAATTTTCCAGCGAGCACACAAGTCAGAGTCTCCTCACTCTACATCTTTGACATACGCATTGACCTGATCGCTGACCCCAAAGCAACTTGCTCCATTTTTCAGGTAACCGTTTGCGATTATGGTGACAGAGCATGTGCAGTCCAAAAAAAATGTATCTGCTTTTATACATGATTAATACGATAACGTTTTGTGATTAATCCCACTTGTTAAAGCGTTAACTTTGACAGCCTTCCTTCTTATTGGGGCCGTCTTCTTCGTCTTGCGCAAGGATCGTTATTGGTGATGGGATTCTTGTTTCTTGCGGCTGCGGTTTCATTTTTTTCCGATGGCCGGGTCGACCGTCTTCGGGTTTTTTGGCTGTGTTGTGTGCATTGGTTGTTTCTTCTCCACGATGAGGGTGAGTCCGTAATGTGCCAAATGGCTTCAGAGAATTCTTGAAATTAATGCATTTATTTGTTCAGAACTTGCTACAGTTTTATCTAAAGTACCGTCTGGGTGTATTTTATAGTGAACATTTTCCAGCAAGCACACAAGTCAGAGTCTCCTCACTCTGCATCTTTGACGTACACATTGACCTGATCACTGACCCTAAAGCAACTTGCTCCGTTTTTCAGGTATCCGTTTGCGATTATGGTGACAGAGCATGTGCAGTCCAAAAAAAATGTATCTGCTTTTATACATGATTAATACGATAACGTTTTGTGATTAATTCCACTCGTTAAAGCGTTAACTTTGACAGCCTTCCTTCTTATTGAGGCCGTCTTCTTCGTCTTGCGCAAGGATCGTTATTGGTGATGGGATTCTTGTTTCTTGCGGCTGCGGTTTCATTTTTTTCCGATGGCCGGGTCGACCGTCTTCGGGTTTTTTGGCTGTGTTGTGTGCATTGGTTGTTTCTTCTCCACGATGAGGGTGAGTCCGTAATGTGCCAAATGGCTGACTGAATTCTTGAAATTAAAGCATTTACTTGTTCAGAACTTGCTACAGTTTTATCTAAAGTACCGTCTGGGTGTATTTTATAATGGAAATTTTCCAGCGAGCACACAATTCAGAGTCTCCTCACTCTGCATCTTTGACGTACACATTGACCTGATCACTGACCCCAAAGCAACTTGCTCCGTTTTTCAGGTAACCGTTTGCGACTAAGGTGACGGAGCATGTGCAGTCCAAAAAAAATGTATCTGCTTTTATACATGATTAATGCGATAATGTTTTTTCATTAATCCCACTCGTTAAAGCGTTAACTTTGACAGCCTTCCTTCTTATTGCTCTAAATATTTAATGAATCAAAATCAAGATGCCGTCCTTCTTTTGTATTCGAGATAATACCCAAAGAAAAATACCAACAGTATTTACATAGTGTCTGTGGGTGTTCATTTTCTCAGCTGAGACAGTACCACATGTTTATTATTAGAGTTAAGGAACATGCCCCAACTGATTTATTGAAGAAATGGGGCTTATCTGATGTACTGTATTTTAGGAAGGAGCCATCATGAACTTCACAAATGTTCATTTAGCTCCTTCTATGTGTCCACCCTGCATGACTTTCTCCTCCCCTTGCAAAACCTAAAAAAAACCACCACATGAGTCTTATAATCATAAATACACCACCTCTCGGTCTTCTTTGGTGAGTACTCATGACCAAATATGGTAATGTAGTAACTCCGACCCCACCCCCTTCCTCCCGTCCTTTCCCTTTGCACCTATCCTCCCTCCATCCTTGCTCCTCTTGCAGGGCTGCTCCTGGCTATAGCCTGAAGAGCTCCGCCCATCCTGTCCACCCCTCTCCACCCCGGAGTCCTCCCCCAGGATGTTGAGTCCCATCCAGGTGCTGTGCTCCGACATCACTACCCTTTCTCTGGAGCCTGAGCCGTTTGCCTCTTACACTGAAGGTGTGTGCTCTATACTCTTCTTTTCCCAGAAAGTCGCACGCACGCCTCACAGGCACAACCACATGACGCCAGATGTGAGTTTGTGGGTGTGTAGTTTTTGTGTCATTCATTTCTCGTGCCACTATTTCTGTACCAGCCATGGTATTTTTAACCCAGACTGTGTGTGTGAGAGAGAGATTGATTCTTTTAAATAGTTTGACGAGACGAGGCGCCGTCTCCTTTTTATAATTCCTCTTCAGTCTCCTTTTTATACTTGCTCTCCAATGTTGAGCGCTCAGTCAAAGATACCAGAGGATTACATTCTACTATGTGCACGTAATCAGACTTTTCAATATCGTCAGTGGCTAAATTGGGCGTAAATCTCTAAGCGCTTAATCTTTTTTTAATGGTAGTCTGGCAAATCTGTTGAAATGTATTTTTTTTACTCAACATGACTAATTTCAGCATTGAGCGTCCATCAAGTTGAGGCATGTGAAAATCCGCGTTTTTAAACATTAGTTTTCGCATTTTGTTTAATGAAATATCAAAAAATAGGATCCAAACATTTAGTGAATGCTCGCCTCAGTCTGCGTTCGCTCTGCGATCAACGACGGCTTTCTACAAAACCCAAAAGCAGTGAAGTTGTCACGTTGTGTAAATGGTAAATAAAAACAGAATACAATGATTTACAAATCCTTTTCAACTTATATTCAATTGAATAGACTGCAAAGACAAGATATTAACGTTCGAACTGGAAAACTTTATTTTTTGCAAATATTAGCTCATTTGGAATTCGATGGCTGCAACATGTTTCAAAAAAGCTGGCACCAGTTGCAAAAAAAACTGATAAAGTTAAGGAATGCTCATCAAACACTTATTCGGAACATCCCACAGGTGAACAGGCTAATTGGGAGTAGGTGGGTGCCATGATTGGGTATAAAAGCAGCTTCCATGAAATGCTCAGTCATTCACAAACAAGGATGGGGGCGAGGGTCACCACTTTGTCAACAAATGCCTGAGCAAATTGTCCAACCGTTTAAGAACTTACACATCTGTGAAGGCACCATTAATGCTGAAAGGTACATACAGGTTTTGGAGCAACATATGTTGCCATCCAAGCAACGCTACCATGGACGCCCCTGCTTATTTCAGCAAGACAATGCCAAGCCACGTGTTACATCAACGTGGCTTCATAGTAAAAGAGTGTGGGTACTAGACCGGCCTAGACCTGTCTCCTATTGAAAATGTGTGGCACAGTATGAAGCTTAAAATACCACAACGGAGACCCCGGAATGTTGAACAACTTAAGCTGTACATCAGGGGTCCCCAAACCTTTTGACTCGGGGGCCGCATTGGGTTAAAAAAAAATTGGCCGGGGGCCAGGCTGTATATATATATATATATATATATATATATATATATATATATATATATATATATATATATATATATCCACACACATTGTCTTATAATCCGTTTTGTCATTTAACATCAATTAACATTGATGTTCATCAACATTTAACATTGTCATGTTATCGATGGGAAAATGCATTTTTAGACAATATGATTTGCCTGAGCGGCTAGGAGACACCAAGAGTAACAAGCGGTAGAAAATGGATTAGAAAGGAAAGATTAAAAAAAACTACAACAACTTTTTTTTTTAACTTGGGACTTCCTGTGGGCTGGATTTTGGATGCTGGGGGGCCCGCGGGACGTAGTTTGGGGACCTCTGCTGTACATCAAGCAAAAATGGGAAATAATTCCACCTGAAAAGCTTCAATAATTGGTCTCCTCAGTTCCCAAACGTTTACTGAGTGTTGTTAAAAGGAAAGGCCATGTAACCATACTTGCCAACCCTCCCGGATTTTCCGGGAGACTCCCGAAATTCAGCGCCTCTCCCGAAAACCTCCCGGGACAAATTTTCTCCCGAAAATCTCCCGAAATTCAGGCACACAATATAAACAGCGTACCTGTTTATATATGTATCACATTATAACTGTAGAATGATCGAGGGCGAGTTCTTGGTTTCTTATGTGGGTTTATTGTTAGACAGTTTCATTAACGTCCTCCCAGCGTGGCAACAACACACAACAACAGCATTTCGTCTACCATAAAGCAGTTCGTCTGCCGTAAACAGCAATGTTGTGACACTCTTAAACAGGACAATACTGCCATCTAGTGCATTTGATGAAAGCACTTTTTGCGTGTCACAGAGCAATGCATCATCAGAGAGGGTGTTCAGCGTGGTTAGAAAAATAGTGACAGAGAATAGAACAAGGATGGACAATTCAACCCTTAACTCAACAATGAGTAGATGAGTGTTATGTGTATGTATATGTGTAAATAAATGAACACTGAAATTCAAGTATTTCTTTTATTTATATATATATATATATATATATATACACTGTGTATATAAATATATATATATATATATGAAATATTTGACTTAGTATTTCTTATGTATATATATATATATATATATATATATATATATATATATATATGAAATATTTGACTTAGTATTTCTTATATATATATATATATATATATATATATATATATATACTTGACTTGACTTGGTGAATCCTAGCTGTAAATATACTCCTCCCCTCTTAACCACACCCCCAACCACGCCCCCCACCTCCCGAAATCAAAGGTCTCAAGGTTGGCAAGTATGCATGTAACACAGTGGTAAAAATGCCCCTCTGACAACTTTTTTTGCAATTGTTTTTATTTACGAATTACACAACACGCCAACTTCACTGGTTTTGGGTTTTCTACTTTGCTGCTAATCCTATTTGGATGATTACAGTCCAATCACTGTTAGTTCCGAACCAGTTGCAGTTCTAGACTATTTATTACTGGCCAGCGAGAAGGTATATTTTTGACGTAAACAGAGGTCATAACACCGGAAGTACATTACCTGAGGGGGCGTGGCTACAGGATTAAGTTGGCAAATGGGAAACGTTTTCTCAGTTCTTTGCATGCATGTTGTAGAATTTCAAATGACATTTTCAATAATAATGTTAGTAAATTATCTAGTAAATGGACAAAAAATTCAGTGGTACATTGCATGAGACATGTACGTGTCAAAAAGACAGCCAAAGGGGGTTAGTAGATGAGAATAGATAGTGTAGAAATTAGGGATGTCCCGATCCAGGTTTTTGCACTTCCGATCCGATACCGATATTGTTTTTGCACTTCCGATCCGATACCGATACTGACCGATACCGATACTGACCGATACTGGCCTATCCGAGCATGTATTAAAGTTTAAAGTTATTTAGCCTACTTAGTTGTCAGAATCATGTTGAAAAGGGTTTTAGTACTCTTGACAACAACTAGCCAGCTGAATTAGGGGAGTTTGAATAATACACAATGGTTGGTGACAAGAAACTGACCTGTTTATTCAAGGATAAACACAAAATAGACAAAATTATACATGACAAACAGAAATGGCATCATTGAAACTAGGGCTGGGCGATATGGCCTTTTTTTAATATTGCGATATTTTAAGGCCATATTGCGATACACAATATATATCGTGATATTTTGCCTCAGCCTTGAATGAACACTTGATGCATATAATCACAGCAGTATGATGATTCTATGTGTTTTGATTGATTGATTGAGACTTTTATTAGTAGGTTGCACAGTGAAGTACATATTCCGTACAATTGACCACTAAATGGTAACACCCCAATAAGTTTTTCAACTTGTTTAAGTCGGGGTCCACTTAAATTGATTCATGATACAGATATATACTATCAGATATATACTATCATCATAATACAGTCATCACACAAGATAATCACATTGAATTATTTACATTATTTATAATCCAGGGTGTGGAGGGGGGCGCCGGATGTAAGTGTCAAAAAGACAGCCAAAAGAGTTTGATATGAGAATAAATCTAAAGTTAAAATATAGGGTAGAAATGCACCCATTTGTAGGAAATGTAGTCTTGATTTTCAAAATTTTCTTTCAAGGCTTGCAGGTCTACATTAAAACATTCTTCTTCATACTGCATTAATATATGCTACTTTTAAACTTTCATGCAGAGAAGGAAATCACTACTAAAAATATCACAAATTTTTTCATACGGTGTTGATGTGGACATTTTTGCCTCTGCATTTTGATGGTGTGGACGTGTGGCACCGAATGGAGATAAGCGTCTCGACAGACGTTACAATATTTGAACAATGATGACGAAAACTGTTTTCTCTGTCGTGTCCGTGTGTCGTAAATTGTTATGCGCTTATTTGTTTATTTGATTTTGTGCGTGGCATAGATTTGCTATGCGCAGAGGACGTTTGAGCAGTGCGCAATTGCACAAGCGCGCACCTTAGAGAGAACGTTGGTCACACGGCTGCGCTAGCATCACAGCTAACGTTAGCCATGCTGCTACCTCTCTGCTGGGAGAGGACGTATACGTATGTGACGTATGACGTGACAGTATGTGACGTGTGTAAGAAGGTGCACTTGCTGTCTGTGAGAGGGAGACACAGAAAAGAGTGAGAAGAGCCTGTCGTGTAATGCCAGCAGTTAAAAGCAACTGCTTAAGAATCCACAGACCTGTGGATGTGTTGAAGGTGTGCTGGAAAATGCGGAACAGAAATTAGGGAGCAGCAGAAAAGTGGAATGTATTATTTAAATAGGTGCGCTGGAAAACACGGAGCAGAGTTGTTTTTTTTTAACTGGATCTGGATCGGCATTTTCCCATGCCTTGCCGATACGCATTTTTTTGCAAATATCGGATCGGGACATCCCTAGTAGAAATGCACCCAATTGCAGGAAATGTAGTCTTGATTTTCCAAACTTTCTTTCAGGGCTTGTGGGGCAGCAGATAGAAATGTTCCTCTTTTTTTCGTTCAGTTTTCCTCTTTTTTTTTTTTTCTCAAAGGGTGTCCTCACATCGCTGTCGTTGTCTGAGCACAATTAGACTTGTTTTTCAAGCATGCTGCTTGCAATGGTTTGAGTCGATTAGGTCCATTAGGATCACACCAGTTCTGCTTCCCTGTGTTGTGCTGTCTCTAAATCACTCCTCGCACTCTTAACGCACAAACACACTCCGTTTTTCCCTGATAACTACGAAACTGCAGGACAGGGATCAATTTAACCCTGGCCCTCTTCCCCCCACTTCCTGTTTATTTCTTTATTTCTCTACAGGGTAATTGAGTACACACACTTGTGCACACGTCCACAGGAAAAAAAGCATGCCGGGTGCACGTGCTGCACACACACACACACACACACACACACACACACACACACACACACACACACACACACACACACACTGGCCAGCACATGTACTCAAACATCTCCTGCTGAGCGACGCCTTGTCCTCTCTTTCAAGGCGTGTGTGTTTTTGGCCAAGCTTTAATGGCCGATGTTTTCCCAAAGCTGACATATCCGTAATTGGGTCTGCTCCCTTCCTTGTCCCTATTGTGGCTCTCCTCATGAAAGAAGGGAATTCCCATTCCCTCTGGTGCATACACCCACTCTCTCCCTCCCCCCCGAGTCATGATGAAGATTGTATATTTTGTCAAAAACACGCTGTTTTAGCAGTGGAACCTGTGAACTTTACCATAACATCTTTGGTTTTTCACACAGAAAATAGAAATGTACCATGAATTGATTAACGTGGACCCCGACTTATACAAGTTGAAAAACTTATTGGGGTGTTACCATTTAGTGGTCAATTGTACGGAATGTGTACTGTACTGTGCAATTTACTAATAAAAGTTTCAATCAATCAAATTCCTAACCCTCAGACAAATTAGGGATGTGCCGATTGATCGTCCACCGATAAGTATGGGCCGATTTTTGTGAAAAAGTATGTGATGGCTATTGCCGATTAATGCCTTATAATGCCGATCACAAACGCTGATCCCTTCTTGCTGACGCTGTATTTATTTTTAGTCCCCCGGCTGACAAGCGGCTAGCAGCTCCCCTAAATTAATAATAATTACCTCCCATTATGGTAAATAAACAGCATGTCTTAGTATCTTAAGTATCACAACAAGTACTATTATCACTGGAGGACGAGGCTAAACATGCTAGCTTCAAACAACACTTATGAATAAGTAGATGGAACAGCAGAAAGTAGGAAGCTATTACAGGGACATCAACAAGTAGATTAATAAGACTCTCGAAAGAGGATAATATAGCATACTTACCAACCCTCCCGGATTTTCCGGGAGACTCCCGAAATTCAGCGCCTTTCCCGAAAACCTCCCGGGACAAATTTTCTCCCGAACATCTCCCGAAATTCAGGCGTAGCTGGAGGCCACACCCCCTCCAGCTCCATGCGGACCTGAGTGACATGTCGACAGCGGCCAGCCTGTTCTCACGTCCGCTTTCCTACAATATAAACAGCGTGCCTGCCCAATCACGTTATAACTGTAGAATGATCGAGGTTTTTTGTGTGGGTTTATTGTTAGGCAGTTTCATTAACGTCCTCCCAGCGCGTTAAAGCAACACACAACAACAGCAGTCACGTTTTCGTCTACCGTAAAGCAGTTCGTCTGCCGTAAACAGCAATGTTGTGACACTCTTAAACAGGACAATACTGCCATCTACTGTACATGCATATGTGACAATACCATCTAGGGCAGGGGTCAGCAACCCGCGGCTACGGAGCCGCATGCGGCTCTTTGATCACCCTGATGCGGCTCAGTTGCAAAGTTGCCAACCCTCACGATTTTTCCAGGAGACTCCCGAATTTCAGTGCCCCTCCCGAAAATCTCCCGGGGCAACCATTCAAGCGTATTCTACTACCTGTCGTCGCGTCCGCTTTTACACCATACTAACTGCATGGCGGCAAGTCACATGTTGTATGCGGCTACTGCATACACACGTAAGTGACTGCAAGGCATACTTGGTCAACAGCCATACAGGTTACACTGAGGGTGGCGATATAAACAACTTTAACACTGTTACAAATATGTGGCACACTGTGAACCCACACCAAACAAGAATGACAAACACATTTCGGGAGAACATCCGCACCGTAACACAATATAAACACAACAGAACAAATACCCAGAATCCCTTGCAGCCCAAACTCTTCAGGGCTACAATATAACCCCGCCCACCAACATCGCACACGCCTCACAGATTAGAGTTTACAATCCTGTGTGAAGATAAAGGTGACGTCATACAGCCCTGATGTGGAGACACTGTGCGCTGCGGTTCAGGAGCAGAAATCACATTGACCAAGTATGATAAATATTTAAATTTCCTATAAGTTTGCATATATTCACATTTTTTTATTGTTCAGTGAAATAGACATTTTATTATTCAGGTTGGCAGCCCGTAAAAAGATGACGGCACAGAGAGAGAGGACAGCATTTTTGGTTATCTGCTAGTGGATAATTTAAGTTTGGCGTTTTATTTTTTCATTATTAAAAGGAGGACTTAAATAGACATTAAGTATTTTACTTAACCTTCAACCCGACGTCTTTTTCGGAGTTAAAAACGTTTTGTTGCATGCAGAAATTTTATTTCATTTTCTCTGCAGTCGTTCATTGACTTCATAAATGTAACCCATAATAGTTTGTTTATACATAGCACAAAGCAAAAAAAAAAAACTTTATATGCAGTGTTATTTCATTTTAAATTTCAAAAGAGTTTTGTGGCTCCCATTGTTTTCTTTAATTTGTGAAACGGGTCAAAATGGCTCTTTGAGTGGTAAAGGTTGCCGACCCCTGATCTAGGGCTTTTAGAGAGTGCAGTGCACAACTGCTATACTATATATATATATATATATATATATATATATATATATATATATATATGTATATATGTATATATGTATGTATGTATGTATGTATGTATGTATGTATGTATGTATATATATATATATATATATATATATATATATATATATATATATATATTATGTATGTATGTATGTATGTATGTATGTATGTATGTATGTGTATGTATGTATGTATGTATGTGTATGTATGTATGTATATATATATATGTATATATATATATGTATGTATATATATATGTATGTATATATATATATGTATATATATATATATATATATATATGTATGTATATATATTTATGTATGTATATATATATATATATATATATATATATACATGTATGTATGTATATATATATGTATATATGTGTGTGTGTGTGTGTGTGTGTGTGTGTGTGTATGTGTATATATATATATATACATATATATAGCTAGAATTCACTGAAAGTCAAGTATTTCATATATATATTTATATATATATATATATATATATATATATATATATATATATATATATATATATATGAAATACTTGAGTATTTCTTATATATATATATATATATATATATATATATATATATATATATATATATATATATATATATATATATGAAATATGAAATACTTGACTTGGTGAATTCTAGCTGTAAATATACTCCTCCCCTCTTAACCATGCCCCCGACCACGCCCCCCCTCCCAACCCCCACCTCCCGAAATCGGAGGTGTCAAGGTTGGCAAGTATGTAATATAGCAACTGTTGATGTGTCAGCTTTGGCACAGTCAGTACACAATAAGTAAGGAAGGTGGGTCGATTCATAAATTGGTGGTACAGTATCAAAGGTTGTATGAGCATATTAGGATATGGACACAGGAGGTCTTTGAGGGCAAAAACTAAAGGATTCCAATGATTATTAGATGGTAGGTTTTGCTTGTGTTTAGTTATTGTGTACTATTGTCTTTGTTTTGATTCAACAATTATATGTGATAAGAGAATAAGGAACTAGTTAAAATAGTGTGTTGTAGGATTGTACCGATACCAAAATGTATTTCGATACTTTTTTCGGTACTTTTCTAAATAAAGGGGACCATAAAAAATGGCATTATTGTCTTTATTTTAACAAAAAATCTTAGTGTACATGAAACATATGTTTATTATTGCAATTTTGTCCTTAAATAAAATAGTGAACATACTAGACAACTTGTCTTTTAGTAGTAAGTAAACAAACAAAGGCTCCTAATTAGTCTGCTGACGTATGCAGTAACATATTGTGTCATTTATACACCTATTATTTTGTACACATTATTAAGGACAAGTGGCAGAAAATGAATTATTAATCTACTTGTTCACTTACTGTTAATATCTGCTTACTTTCTCTTTTAACATGTTCTATCTACACTTGTGTTAAAATTTAATAATCACTTATTCTTCTGTTGTTTGATACTTGACATTACTTTGGATGAGACAGCCAGTGTTATATCTTTCGCAGGCCATTTGGTTGATTGCTGTTGGTGTTGCATGTGCGGACACAGCAGTGAGTCAGTGGAAGCTGCTGATGCTAACAACCGTGGGAGGCAGCTCGCTCGCTGCAACGTGCACACTGCCGATTGACAGTCTCACACACACTTCTCGTGACAACACACGTGTCCAGTTGAACTTTTCGCCGGGCAATACGTGCACCGTGACGTGGAAACTGGAAAGCGCCACAGTTTTTTGTTTTTTTCAAACCGAGAGAGATGAGGAGAACGTGCGCTGCATATTTTATGTCTTGTGCCGCTTTTTGCTGAGCTTGGCTTTTTGTCTGCGACTGCGCCAGGACGTTGTTGTCCCAGTTCAGCCGTGCTAATCATGATAATCCAGCGACCCCTGGAAGCAATGAATCACTACATTTCAATCTCTACCACTCTTCTTCTTCCTGGTTTGATTAATCCCACTTCCTCCGAGCGCCCATATACGGCAAACCGTGTCGAGTACCGCTGCTACTCCAGCCTGTTGCCACGGCAACCGCCCCCTTTTCCTCCACCGCCTCCGCTTCCCTCTCCATCCTTCCCATTTCACCACTGCCAGCATGGCCGCCACAAGCCGGGCTGCAGAGTGCCGGTGGGGGGATGGAATGTGAGGAGAGCGCCACAAAGATGAGAAAAGAGTGGACTCCAGCCAAGACGACAATGTCTGATGGCGGTGTGTGTTATGAGTGAGGACGAGTGTGTGTCGAGACGGGGGGGGAGCGCTCCCTGCTCGGCCCTCGTCGTAAATTCAATCTCAGTCAAGGCCACTGCAAAATTGGCAAGAGTTGCAGTTTTTGAATCTCCACAGTCTCAGTAAATGATCCCTCCGCGCTCCACTTTTATTACGACCACAGCTGATGGAGGACTGCTGTCTTTTCTAACTGGACTCGGTGGACTCCTTTTTGTTGAAAGCACAGCAGGAGGTGGTCTGGAAAATGAGTGTCGTCGTTTCTAAAGCCTCATTGATGACCTCTTAAAAATTCATTCTCAGTCCATTTGCAAAGGAGGCAGTTGATACATTTAAATGAGCAGGTTCTTACTTTTAATTAGTGATGTGCGGATTGATACTGAAATATCAATACCGTTGATACTAGAGATGTCCGATAATGGCTTTTTTGCAGATATTCCGATATTGTCCAACTCTTAATTACCGATTCCGATATCAACCGATATATACAGTTGTGGAATTAACACATTATTATGCCTAATTTTGTTGTGATGCCCCGCTCGATGCATTAAACCAGGGGTGCTCACACTTTTTCTGCAGGCGAGCTACTTTTCAATTGATCATGTCGTGGGGATCTACCTCATTCATATATATAATTTATATTTACTTATTTATGAAATATATGTTTTTGTTAATAAGTTAAAGGTGTTTAATGATAATGCAAGCATGTTTAACACATATAGTTAATATTGTTAATAAATTAAAGGTGTTTAATGATAATGCAATCATGTTTAACACAGTTAATATTGTTAATAAATTAAAGGTGTTTAATGATAATACAAGAATGTTTAATACATATAGTTAATATTGTTAATAAATTAAAGGTGTTTAATGATAATACAAGTATGTTTAATACATATAGTTAATATTGTTAACAAGTTAAAGGTGTTTAAAGATAATGCAAGCATGTTTAATACATATAATTAATATTGTTAATAAGTTAAAGGTGTTTAATGATAATACAAGCATGTTTAATACATATAGTTAATATTATTAATAAGTTAAAGGTGTTTAAAGATAATACAAGCATGTTTAACACATATAGTTAATATTGTTAACAAGTTAAAGGTGTTTAATGATAATACAAGCATGTTTAACACATATAGTTAATATTGTTAATCAGTTAAAGGTGTTTAAAGATAATACAAGCATGTTTAACACATATAGTTAATATTGTTAACAAGTTAAGGTGTTTAAAGATAATACAAGCATGTTTAACACATATAGATTCCTTTCTTTCATGAAGACAAGAATATAAGTTGGTGTATTACCTGATTCTGATGACTTGCATTGATAGGAATCAGACAGTGGTGCTAAAAACGTCCGCATTTTCAAATGGAGGAGAAAAAAGTCCTCCTTTCTGTCCAATACCACATGAAAGTGGTTGGTTTTTGGCATCTTATTTGTCCAGCTTCCGTACTCCTTTGTATACACTTTACAAGAAATACATTGTCGGCAAACTCCGTAGCTTGCTAGCTTGTGCACGCCAGCTTTCTGAGACTCGTTTTGTTAGCGCAACTGTGCAGTCGGTCTTTGGAGTTTTGACGACAGGTACGGCGCCAGAGTCTGTTGAAATAAAGTGTTTCTCGCCTTCCAGTTGGTAATTTTAATGAGCTGGCAGCAGCCAGCGTCATCTCAGAAGACCCTCGGGTGCCGTGAATGTCAATCAAGTGACGAAAGTGACGTCATAGTGAAGATTTATGATCGCTCATTTTTAGGTCTATTTTTTTAATGCCTGGCTGGTGATCGACTGACACACCCTCCGAGATCGACCGGTAGCTCGCGATCGACGTAATGAGCACCCCTGCATTAAACAATGTAACAAGGTTTTCCAAAATAAATCAACTCAAGTTATGGAAAAAAATGCCAACATGGCACTGCCATATTTATTATTGAAGTCACAAAGTGCATTATTTTTTTTAACATGCCTCAAAACAGCAGCTTGGAATTTGGGACATGCTCTTCCTGAGAGAGCATGAGGAGGTTGAGGTGGGCGAGGTTGGGGGGATAATAGGGGGTGTATATTGTAGCGTCCCAGAAGAGTTAGTGCTGCAAGGGGTTCTGGGTATTTGTCCTGTTGTGTTTATGTTAGGGATGTCCCGATCCGATATTTGGATCGGATCGGCCGCCGATATTTGCAAAAAAAAAAGCGTATCGGCAAGGCATGGGAAAATGCCGATCCAGATCCAGTTTTTAAAAAAAAACTCCGGTCCGTGTATTCCAACGCACCGATTTAAATAATACATTCCACTTTTCTGCTGCGCCCTAATTTCCGTTCCGCATTTTCCATCACACCTTCAACACATCCACAGGTCTGTGGATTCTCACGCAGTTGCTTTTAGCTGCTGGCATTACACGACAGGCTCTTCTCACTCTTTCCTGTGTCTCCTTCTCACAGACAGCAAGCGCACCTTCACATACTGTCACGTCATACGTCACATACGTATACGCCCTTGCGGAGCAGAGAGGTTGCAGCATGGCTATGGCTAACGTTAGCTGTGATGCTAGCGCAGCCGTGTGACCAATGTTCCCTCTAAGGTGCGCGCCTGTGCAATTGCGCACTGCTCACGCGTCCTCTGCGCACGGCAAATCTATGCCACGCACAAAATCAAATTAAAAAATAAGCGCAAAACAATTTTCGACACACGGACACGACAGAGAAAACAGTTTTCGTCATCATTGTTCAAATATTGTGACGTCTGTCGAGACGCTTATCTCCATTCGGTGCCACACGTCCACACCATCAAAATGCCAAGACAAACATTTCCAGATCAACACCGTATGAAAAAAATAGTGATTTTTTTTAGTTGTGATTTCCTTCTTTGCATGAAAGTTTAAAAGTAGCATATATTAATGCAGTATGAAGAAGAATGTTTTAATGTAGACACATAGAATCATCATACTGCTGTGATTATATGCATCAAGTGTTCATTCAAGGCTAAGGCAAAATATCGAGATATATATCGTGTATCGCAATATGGCCTTAAAATATCGCAATATTAAAAAAAAAGGCCATATCGCCCAGCCCTAGTTCAATGATGCCATTTTTGTTTGTCATGTATCATTTTGTCTATTTTGTGTTTATCCTTGAATAAACAGGTCAATTTCTTGTTACCAACCATTGTGTATTATTCAAACTCCCCTAATTCAGCTGGCTAGTTGTTATCAAGAGTACTAAAACCCTTTTCAACGTGATTCTGACAACTAGTAGGCTAAATAACTTTAAACTTTAATACATGCTCAGATAGGCCAGTATCGGTCAGTATCGGTATCGGAAGTGCAAAAACCTGGATCGGGACATCCCTAGTTTATGTTATGTTACGGTGCGGATGGTCTCCCGAAATGTGTTTGTCATTCTTGTTTGGTGTGGGTTCACAGTGTGGCGCATATTTGTAACAGTGTTAAAGTTGTTTATACGGCCACCCTCAGTGTGACCTGTATGGCTGTTGACCAAGTATGCCTTGCATTCACTTGTGTGTGTGAAAAGCCGTAGATATTATGTGACTGGGCCGGCACGCCAAGGCGGTGCCTTTAAGGTTTATTGGCGCTCTGTACTTCTCCCTACATCCGTGTACACAGCGGCGTTTTAAAAAGTCATACATTTTACTTTTTGAAACCGATAATTTCCGATGTTACAATTTAAAGCATTTATCGGCAGTCCGATATTATCGGACATCTCTAGTTGATACCAGATCTTTATGCTGTAATATCGATTCTCAAATCAACATATCGGTACTTTTGATACTTTAGTTCAGGGGTCTCCAAACCTTTGCCGCCAAGGGCCGCATACTGACAAGTCAAAATATGTGGGGGCCATATTGATATTTTTTTATTTTAAGAAATGCTAAAAATGGTAAATAAATGATAAATGGGTTATACTTGTATAGCGCTTTTCTACCATTAAGGTACTCAAAGCGCTTTGACACTATTTCCACATTCACCCATTCACACACACATTCACGCACTGATGGCGGGAGCTGCCATGCAAGGCGCTAACCAGCACCCATCAGGAGCAAGGGTGAAGTGTCTTGCCCAAGGACACAACGGACTTGACTAGGATGGTAGAAGATGGGGATTGAACCCCAGTAACCAGCAACCCTACCCTACCAACTTCGCCACGCCGCCCCGAAAAAAAACAGATCTTTGTGTTATTGGTGACTAAGTATGTTATTGTTAACATATATGTACGTATGTACCAGTGACGTGCAGTCACTAGAGGCAGGTGAGGCGGGGCCTCACCTGCCATGGAAAGAAAAAAAATGTAAAAAGAAAAATGTTTTATTAAATTGTTATATGTATCCAGTGATTATACTATAAAGTTATTTTCCATTTAACTTCACCAGTTTTAGATTATTTTTATTCAAAATTGCTGAATTTTCACATTTGTCGTTCAAATACTGAGAAGAGACGGTGCGGTGAACAGCAGCCAGTTGAGGCACGTCACTCAGTGCCTCAACATGGATTGCGCAATGACTCTGCTAACTGCTGGCCTGCTATGCAGTGAGACTGTATTGCTATATGAACTATATTATACATTTCCATAGTTTAGTTAGCTGAGGTATATAATGTACAGTGTATTTTGTCAACAACTGTATGTGTGTAACGTATTTCTTTTGCTGAGCGATCATAAAACGGCTGCAAAAGACGCACTGGCTGAGGCTCCAGTAATCCCGCCTCCTGCACCCCCGCCGTAGAATTGTTATATCAACTAAAGCCCACACTTAAACTTTCCACGTGCAAGATTGAATCTATTTTAAAAAGTTATTTCATAAGAAGCCAAAAAGTGCAAAAACAATAATGTTCGTGTTGGAGGAGTTGTGAATGACTGCAGGGCCACAACATTAGGTACATCTGCAGACTGCAGGTGTATCTAATTCACAACTCCTCCAACACGAACATTAATGTTTTTGCACTTTTTGGCTTCTTATTAAATAACTTTTGTAACCTATTTTCATGGGCTTTCCTCTTTGTGATGTTAAGTTCCTGTTATGCGCTGTTATACAGTATATGCCTTGAGCTCTTATTTTGAAGGCGCTAAGAGCGGAAGTGATGACACGGAGTGGAGCGGAGGTTTTTGAAAGAAGGTAAATAAAGTGGTTCTCGTGTAAACTGGAGCCTCCGTGTTTGTTATTTTGTAGTTTCATACAGTATAGGCGACATTTATAAACCCTCGGTTACACTTTTTTTAAATATATTCAATCTTGCACGTGGAAAGTTTAAGTGAGGGCTTTAGTTGCGGTGCATGGACTTCATTTATAAGTAAAGGTAAGACCATAATAACGTTTTTTTTTAATTAAATGTGCTTTTTTGTGTGCTACAGTTTGTATGTGTAAAGTTAAAGTTAAGTTAAAGTACCAATGATTGTCACACACACACTAGGTGTAATGAAATGTGTTGTCTGCATTTGACCCATCCCCTTGTTCACCCCCTGGGAGGTGAGGGGAGCAGTGGGCAGCAGCGACGCCGCGCCCGGGAATCATTTTTGGTGATTTAACCCCCAATTCCAACCTTTGATGCTGAGTGCCAAGCAGGGAAGAATGTTGGTATGAGCTTTTAAACATAACCCGTTAACTGCTGCCAATCAAATGGTGGATAAGATACTCTTTAGGGTTCATATGTTTGTAAATCTGACTGTGATGAAGTCAGTGCCTCACCAGCCATCAACCTCACCGCACGTCACTGGTATGTACGTATATTTATTTAAATGTATGTATATATGTGTATACATGTGTATATATATATGTATATATGTACAATATGGGTATGGAAGTATGTGTGAATATATATATGTGTGTGTGTGTGTGTGTGTGTGTGTGTGTGTGTGTGTGTGTGTGTGTGTATCAACCTGGCAAGGGACATCTGTGGATGCACATGATCTTGGAGGAAAACTGACATCCTTTCCTATCCTTCACATGCTACTTGATCTTTGCCCAGCAGTGTCATTTGAGGACAACATGAAATGGCCGACCTTTCGGCAAAGAATACTTCAGTTAATACTCCGATAATCCTTGCTAATTTCCTCCATTAATTCGCGAAGCCTCCACAGCAGCTCTGCGCCAGAAGGAAATTAATTTGATAAAAACATGCTCTTGTACGAGCAAACGGAGAGCTATCATCAAGCCTGAGGGGCTCTCATTGAAATGTGTGTTACATATTCTGTGGTGTAGGCCAAGTTGGAACATAGCTAGTGGCAGGAGACATTAACAAACATATGCAAATAAACACTTTTTTGATTGTTGTTCAAACTAAAACACTTCCACTAGAACTGAAGTGACACTATTATGGGCTGGAGTGTAACTCAATCAATCAATCAATGTTTACTTATATAGCCCTAAATCACGAGTGTCTCAAAGGGCTGCACATGCCACAACCACATCCACGGATCGGATCCCACATCAGGGCAAGGAAAAAAACTCAACCCAATGGGATGACAATGAGAAACCTTGGAGGGGACCTCAGATTTTTTTAATGGTGTTTGGATGTTTTTCATAACATCCACAAAGTTCATAAGCAGGTTGTGTTATGTGTGACCTTGTGTGTTGACCTTTGCATTTTATTTTCCCCACCATGACCAGGGAACATTGTCTAGATCAGGGGTCGGCAACCCGCGGCTCCTTGATCACTCTGATGCGGCTCAGCAGCTTACTTGCTGAACCCCCCAATTTTCCCGTGAGACTTCCGGATTTCAGTGCCTCTCGCAGAAAACTCCCGGGATTAATATTCAGCGATTTTCACCCTTACGGCTATAATAAGGGCGTGTCATGATGGTACAACATTTGGCGCCCTCTACAATCTGTATTAACAGCGTGCCAGCCCAACACTTGTTATACAATATGCATCTTCTGCTTGCACACGTACGTGACAGCAAGGCATACTTGGTCAACAGCCACACAGGTTACACTGACGGTGGTCATATAAAACAACTTTAACACTCTTACTAATAATGCGCCACACTTTGAACCAAAACCAAACAAGAATGACAAACACATTTCGGGAGAACATCTGCACCTTAACACAACATAAACACAACAGAACAAACACCCAGAATCCCATGCAGCCCTGACTCTTCCGGGCTACATTATACACCCCTGCTACCACCAAACCCCGCCCCCCGCCCCCCTCTCTGTGCATCAGTTGAGGTGGGCGGGGTTTGGTAGCGGGGGGTGTATAATGTATCCTGGAAGAGTTAGGGCTGCATGGGATTCTGGGTATTTGTCCTGTTGTGTTTATGTTGTGTTACGGTGCAGATGTTCTCCCGAAATTTGTTTGTCATTCTTGCTTGGTGTGGGTTCACAGTGTGGCGCATTATTAGTAAGAGTGTTAAAGTTTTTTTTATACCGCCACTGTCAGTGTGACCTGTGTGGTTGTTGACCAAGTATGCCTTGCTGTCACCTACGTGAGCAAGCGGAAGCCCCATACAACGTGTGGCTGATCAGGCATGCTGGCTGTAGTGGGTGCTATATGCTGTACCATCACGGCACGCATGACGCTGAGCCGTTCATTTAAAACCCGTGTGCCTCACCAGCTTTCAAATTCCACATAAAGGCGTGGGCAGCGTGTCTGAGACCCCTGGTTTATACATAGCACAAAGCAAAAAAAAAACTTTGTATGCAGTGTTATTTCATTTAAAATTTCAAAAAGTTTTTGAGGCTCCCATTGTTTTCTATAATTTGTGAAACTGGTCAAAATGGCTCTTTGACTGGTAAAGGTTGCCGACCCCTGGTCTAGATTGTGTCATATAAGTACATTCAAGGGTCATTAACCTGATTTACTCACATTATTCACAAGTTGGCAGCAATTCCTAGCATTCAATGACCGCCTGGTATATCAGATTAATTTGATAGCGATGCTTTATTGCAGTCTTTTTCAACCTTTTCTGAGTCGGGGCACATATTTTTCATTGAAAAAATCCCGAGGCACACCACCAGCAGAAAACATTAAAAAAAATTAAACTCAGCACCAGATATTGACAGTAAAAAGTCGTTCTCGCAATTGTTGGATTAAAATTCAAGCCATAACCAAGCATGCATCACTATAACTCTTGTCTCAAAGTACTGTCACCACCTGTCACGTTACAGCCTGACTTATTTGGAGTTTTTTTGGTGTTTTCCTGTGTGTAGTGTTTTACTTCTTGTCTGGCACTCCTATTTTGTTGTTGATTGTCATGTCATGTACGGATGTACTTTGTGGACGCCGTCTGCTCCACGCGCCGTAAGTCTTTGCTGTCGTCCAGCATTCTGTTTTTTGTTTACTTTGCAGCCAGTTCAGTTTTAGTTTTGTTTTGCATAGCCATCCCTAAGCTTCAATGCCTTTTTGTTTATTTTTGGTTTAAGCATTAGATACCTTTTTCACCTCCTGGCCCGCTGTCGTCTGCATATTGTGATCATGACAAATAGAGATGTCCATTAATGGCTTTTTTGCCAATATCCGATATTGTCCAACTCTTAATTACCGATTCTGATATCAACCCATACCGATATATACAGTCGTGGAATTAACACATTATTATACCTAATTTTGTTGTGACGCCCCGTTGGATGCATTAAACAATGTAACAAGGTTTTCCAAAATAAATCAACTCAAGTTATGGAAAAAAATGCCAACATGGCACTGCCATATTTATTATTGAAGTCACAAAGTGAATTAATTTTTTGAACATGCCTCAAAACAGCAGCTTGGAATTTGGGACATACTCTCCCTGAGAGAGCATGAGGAGGTTGAGGTAGGGGGAGGAGGTAAGGGGTAGCGAGGGGTGTATATTGTAGCGTCCCGGAAGAGTTAGTGCTGCAAGGGATTCTGGGTATTTGTTCTGTTGTGTTTATTTTGTGTTACGGTGCGGATTTTCTCCCGAAATGTGTTTGTCATTCTTGTTTGGTGTGGGTTCACAGTGTGGCGTATATTTGTAACAGTGTTAATTTATACGGCCACCCTCAGTGTGACCTGTATGGCTGTTGACCAAGTATGCCTTGCATTCACTTGTGTAGATATTATGTGATTTGGGCCGGCACGCAAAGACAGTGCGTTTAAGGCACGATCCAAATGTTGTTGTCTGGGTGGAAATCAGGAGAAATTCGGGAGAATGGTTGCCCTGGGAGATTTTCGGGAGGGGCACTGAAATTCGGGAATCTCCCGGGAAAATCGGGGGGGGTTGGCAAGTATGACTGGGAGACGCAACTGCTCTGTACTTCTCCCTACGTCCGTGTACCACTCCGTACAGCGGCGTTTTAAAAAGTCATACATTTTACGTTTTGAATCTGATACCGATAATTTACGATATTACATTTTAAATCATTTATCGGCCGATAATATCGGCAGTCCGATGTTAACGGACATCTCTAATGACAAATCGTGTTCCTGACGTGGACAAAGCAATTAGCTACCTGCTGCCACCTGCTGACATGGACGAGTATTACACGGTTACTCCGCCGATCTCTAGACCATACTTGCCAACCCTCCCAGATTTTCCGGGAGACTCCCGAAATTCAGCGCCTCTCCCGAAAACCTCCCGGGACAAATTTTCTCCCGAAAATCTCCCGAAATTCAGGCGGACCTGAGTCCGCTTTCCCACAATATAAAGAACGTCTACAGTAAAGCAGTCCGTCTGCCATAAACAGCAATGTTGTGACACTCTTAAACAGGACAATACTGCCATCTAGTGCATTTGATGAAAGCACTTTTGTGCGTGCCACACAGCAATGCATAATCAGAGAGGGTGTTCAGCATGGTTAGAAAGATAGTGACAGAGAATAGAACAAGGATGGACAATTCAACCCTTAACTCAACAATGAGTAGATGAGTGTTATGTGTGTAAATAAATGAACACTGAAATTCAAGTATTTCTTTTATATATATGTGTATATATATATATATATATATATATATATATCCATCCATCCATCCATTTTCTACCGCTTATTCCCTTCGGAGTCGCGGGGATATATATATATATATATATATATATATATATATATATATATGAAATAGAAATACTTGACTTGGTGAATTCTAGCTGTAAATATACTCCTCCCCTCTTAACCACGCCCCCCGCACCCACCCCCCAGCCCCCACCTCCCGAAATTGGAGGTCTCAAGGTTGGCAAGTATGCTCTAGACAGCACAGACAATAATTACTGGTTTGCAAAGAATATTTTTTAATCCGATTAGGTGAAATTACATAATTTCCCACGGCACACCAAACAATATCTCACGGTACACTAGTGTGCCGCGGCACAGTGGTTGAAAAACACTGACTTATTGAACTCACGACGTCTCGCGGGCCAAAATGAAGACGCTGGTGTAGATGCTCACTGACCTCCTCTATCTTTGTCTTTTTCTCTCTGCAGCTGACATCATCTCCACTGTTGAGTTCAACCACACGGGAGAGCTCCTGGCCACTGGGGACAAGGGGGGCCGAGTGGTCATCTTTCAGAGGGAACCTGAGGTAGAGGTCACATACCATACACACCGTGATTCTAGTCTGGCCAGAGAAAACCTGGTCTCCCTGCAGCTCCAGTCTAGTTTGATAGATGCTCGTGTATCCATCACTGCAGTTGTGCAGAGTAGGCACCGCCGTGCTTCTTTCAGATGACGCCGTCATCACAGTTTTTTTCCCCCCCTGCTGTCCACAGAGCAAAACCGAGCTGTTCTCCCAGGGCGAGTACAACGTCTACAGCACTTTCCAGAGTCATGAGCCCGAGTTTGACTACCTTAAGAGTCTGGAGATCGAGGAGAAGATCAATAAGATCCGATGGCTGCCTCAGCAGAATGCGGCGCACTTTCTCCTCTCCACCAACGGTGAGTTTGGCCATATTACCCCTAAATACAGTGCATCCGGAAAGTATTCACAGCACTACTACACTTTCTCTACATTTTGGGATGTTACAGCCTTTTCCAAAATGGAATACATTTGTTTTTAGACTTAAACAAACTTTAATGATCCACAAGGGAAATTGTTCCACACAGTAGCTCAGTTACAGAGGAGGAAAAGTGTAAGGATGGAAAGGACAATGCAGGTATAAAATAGACTAAAAATGCGAAAAAAATTGCCACTCAGTTACAAAGGATGGAAAGTGTAAGAATGGAAAGGACAATGCACGTATAAAATAGACTAAAAATGCCAAAAAAATTGCCATTAATTACCTCACAAATGACTGACTTTTAGTGTAATTAAATAACATACAGACTACACCAAGTTAAATTAAAGTATATTGATAGACTTAGACAAACTTTAATGATCCACAAGGGAAATTGTTCCACACAGTAGCTCAGTTACAAAGGATGGAAAGTGTAAGGATGGAAAGGACTATGCAGGTATAAAATAGACTAAAAATGCCCCAAAAAATTCCACTCAGTTACCAAGGATGGAAAGTGTAAGGATGGAAAGGATAATGCAGGTATAAAATAGACAAAAAATGCCCCAAAAAATTACCATTAATTACCTCACAAATGACTGACTTTTAGTGTAATTAAATAACATACAGACTACACAAAGTTAAATTAAAGTATATTGATAGACTAAGACTTGGACAAACTTTAATGATTCACAAGGGAAATTGTTCCACACAGTAGCTCAGTTACAAAGGATGGAAAGTGTAAGGATGGAAAGGACAATGCAGCTATAATATAGACTAGAAATGTACCATCGTAGCAATATAAAATATAACATATGTGTAATATTTGCATAATATATATAGAGTTTATGTAAAAAAAAAAATTGGACTTAGACACACTTTAATGATTCACAAGGGAAATTGTTCCACACAGTAGCTCACTTACAAAGGATGGAAAGTGTAAGAATGGAAAGGACAATGCAGGTATAAAACAGACTAAAAATGCCCAAAAAATTGCCATTAATTACCTCACAAATGACTGACTTTTAGTGTAATTAAATAACATACAGACTACACAAAGTTAAATTAAAGTATATTAACAGACTTAGACAAACTTTAATGATTCACAAGGGAAATTGTTCCACACAGTAGCTCAGTTACAAAAGATGGAAAGGACAATGCAGGTATAAAATAGACAAAAAATGCCACAAATTGCCATTAATAACCTCACAAATGACTGACTTTTTGTCAGGTTCAAATACAGGACATCTGTTACACAAGACAAAAGGCAAGGAATCAAACAGAGACAGAATTCAATTTGGACTCAATTGAGGAGAGACGGCTTCAACCTGTAACCTCTTACAGTGTCTTAGCACGCTCTGACCAAGAAGGTCCTCGTCTCCTCTTTTAATTCAGATGTTCCAATGTTCACGCACCAACATATGTCACAATAGGAATAGGGAGGTATGTAAAACAGTCATTGTTTTCAGTCGCTTTGAAGTCCAAGAAGAGGACTTCTCGGGCTTGGCTCTTCCTGGATCCAGCTGGGGCAGGTGTTGGAGGACAATGGACAACCCCTCCCGTCTCCTGTCCACAGTGACTTCAAGAAGGCAGCGTGTCGTAAATAGCGTTGACCAAATAGTTGGAAGAGAGTTTGTGAATTACTTCAAAGAGAGTTCGTTTAACACTTCAAAGAGAGTTCCTCCAGGAGTTGAGCACATCCTGCCATCTGTCCGTGCTGAACTCACAGTGGCGTTTCTCGAGCCTTCATCCTTTTGTTAGGCCTCGAAATACAGCATTCATAATACAACATTTGAAATACAGCATTCATAATACAACATTTCTTTTGTGATAACTTACAAACAATTATTCCAACATTTCCCCCCTGTTTATCGCAAAAACCTCCCATAATCTCCTTATCCCTAATAACGTCTTCTTGCAATTTTCAGTTAATGGTTAATTTCCTTACGACAAAGTTATGTTTACACTCAGAGTTCAACATCAATTTTTTTTCATCGTTACTCGGGTCTGGAAACAGATCAGGAACACCATCCAGGTAGGTATCCCCATCATCAGATTCATCTTCCTTATCGTCCGCCAGGAAGTACATCTGAACAGCTTTATCATCTGCTGGGATAATCGCTGTGGTAATCAGACGGTTAAACAGAGAACAGACAGGGAATACAACAACATCCACACAACGTCAGTATTGCTGAACACGGCCATAGATACTAGATACCAAAGACTTGTATTTGCCGAAACCGTCCATCCACCCATCCCACATAGATGTATCTATGCCTGAGTGCTCTTTCATTTTACCGTTGAGGGTGCGAAGGCCTTCCAGTGCTTTGGTCAGGCTACCTTCTGCATCGGTGTTGTTTGGTATGAACGTGCAACACTGTTCACCAAATATTGCGCACACACCCCCTCTTTCCGCTAACATGTCCAGCGCCATACGGTTTTGAAAGGCCATAAGGGAGGTGGCGGCGAGTTGATCAGCGACTGCTTCAAGTCCGGCCTGTGTCCAATTTCCCAATCTCTGTACGTTGTAGTGGACATAGTTTATTCTGTCAACATTCTTGTTAATCGTACACCACCAGTAGACAGATGATTCAAATTCAGCTGCAACTTGATTTACCAATTTATAGTCGTCAGATACACCTCTTGGACACCCATCAATATAAGTTGGATCTACAACACTTTGTCAGTTTACATCATGTCTAATTATTTTCCAATGTTCAGATATCAAACTGTTCAGGCGTGTTAACAATTCTTGTACAAATATTGATACTTTTACTATGTGTATGCAGTTATCTGATGATACGTTTCCTAACTGTTGTACAGAGTCTTGCATGTTAATGCAGGTATAATTAGCTTTTTTCACATATTTATCAAATATTGGTTTCTGTTTTGTCTCTTTAGCTACAGGGTCAATTTTGTTTTGCTCATTACTTCAATTCAACTTTTTTCTTTTTTTTTTTTGACTCATCTTGAGTAATTGTCTGGGCTTATACATACAACACAATCAGTTTTTGTAGCCTTTCCCACTTGCTCCGCCATAAGGAACAAATTAATTACCAAAACAGGAACCAATTATTAACAAACTTTGACACACCATCAAATGGTATGCTTACAACTTTGTCACAGTGGAATTTGTAGTGTGCTAGTTAACATGTCCCTTTGATAACACAAATACAATTCCAAATACTTTTTTTTTTCATTATATGACCTTTTTAAATACAATCCCAAATACTTTTTCCCATTACTGTTTTTCTGGCATGGGTTTTCTGGCATTTTTTTTTTTTTCCACTAATGGGGTTACTCCGAATCCTCCCATTGCCCGTCTTCTAATACGACCTCCCCTATGAGTGTATTTTACTTCTTGATTCTGCCAGTGGTTTGGGTTTACTATGGGTGCAGTATCATTTTGTTTCCTGAGTTCTACATTTTACTCAGATTCCCAAGTGAACCATATTAGGGGGGCAGGGCCGACCAGTACCAATATCGTTAACCCATATGTTTATGGACCGTCTGAGCCATTGGGGTGTCATTTCTGCTGATTCACTCCTCTACTAAGGTCAGTGGTTTGGCTCAACTCTAGTTATCGTGTGCGTCCACACTATCACTAGACTTGGCTTCCCTTTCCTTATTGGATAATTCAACAGAAATGACCTTTTTACAATGTACTAAGTGTACCCAGGTTGGTCTTTCCACTATCTTTCAAATGGTGTTAGTCCTGTTGTACTTGTAATGTTAATGTACATTTTTACTAAATATTTGCATAATGCTTTTGCTACTGTCAGCACATCTGCTTTTCCTTTAGGAAATATTTCTAACTACTTTGAAAATGCATCTACTATGACCAGACAATAATGTTTTCCTTCACTCCTATTTAGTTAATTGCATAGATGTTTTATACAATTTTTTTTTATAAGAATTAAACTATAGGAAGTATAGTACTTCTGTATAAGGGCATTCATATCCCTCCTGTTGAGCCATGAGTTCAACCTTGGCTCAATATTGCTGCTCACTTATACCGATTTTTCTTTGTAAGATTGGTTTATTGTCTGGACATACATAGATGTCTTTTTTTGTTCAACATCATCCTCATAATTTCTTTGTATTCCTTTCATTGCTTGTCTCAATATATTGGTCAACTTGTTTTTGTAGTTCTTACAGCGTTTTTCAGCATTCTCTGTTCTTGATTTGATAAACGCCTTACAAAGTCTATTTTTCTTTTTACATGCATTTTTCAAACTGTTTATCATCCAAGGTGCATTATTTTGCCTTTGTTTAGATCTGCATGGAACCTCAGGACAATGCTTGTTATACATATTACTTTATGCATTTTTTAAGTAATGTTTTAAACTCACTTAACTGTCTATATGCTACTTAATCTATACTTTTAAACTCTGAATTTACATTCTTCCCATAATCTAACTTAAGAATGTTGTACTACACTTCAAAGTTAAACCTACTTTAAATTTACATGTAATAAATTGACTTTCACACCTCCCCCACTGCGCCACGCACACACACACACACACACACACAAGGTGGTGTGTGAGGGCGTGAGTGCACTTCTTAGGGCAAAGGTCAGCAACACTTGAGCTTCTCTCCTTTTTTTTTTTTCTTCCCTCAGCTAATAAACATGTAACCCACTTTATCATTTTATCATACTATACCTCTCAACTCTTATTATAGTTATTAATCTAGGTTTTTATTTGTTCCATTATTTAATTATACATATATATATTTGTATATATAAAAGCGCTCTTTATATATCCAAACATACATGTATATCTTCAGTCTACCTTTTCTTCATCTCTTATTTCAATACCCCCATTATCTCTCTCTCTCTCACATTAGTTTATTTCATTTTGCATTAATTCTTATTGATTTTTCCCCATTTCTTCATTTCTTTTTACTTTTCTCTCACGTTAGCACTTTGAGATTATTCTCCTATTTGCTTTTTCCTAACTGGCCCTGTTTCATAATCCTCTGTTCTATGAAACATTAGCTTTTTTTCTCTCTTAGCCCTTTCTTTTGCCTCTTCTCTTCCTTTTATTTTCCTTTCTTCCTGCTCTTCCTTTTTTTTCTGTCTTTCTCCGTCTTCTCTATTTTGAGCCATTCTCATCCAGCACCCCGTGTGGTCCCACCCCATTCTGGCTAGCTTTTTTCTGTTACTTCCGCATTTTTCTATTATTGATTCTCGCAACTTTAGAATATCACCTACTTTGAGGCATCCGGTAAATTTATGTTTTGATATCCAGTCATCGAGAAATTTCAGTAAATCTGGGTTTGTTATTTCTACCGCTTTCCAGTCTTTACATTTTAACTCGTCTTTTGGACTAACCTTTGGTTTACTTGTCCCTTTCCCCATTTTGTAAATTTGGAGTAATCCGTCGCCCCCTACAGAGCCGAAAACTTATAAGGATTACTTTTGTTTTTGTTGTAAGATAGTGGTTTAATTTATTATTGTGGTACACGTCGCTTCTACTGGAGATGGTTCCCCAGTGGAGGTGTCTTGCCTAGAGCATCCACAATAACCCACTATTTACTTCTCACAACTTTAATATGGAGTGATAGCCTAATGGCGATTACTCCCACACACTCTCACATTCACACCTTTCAGTATATTGATCTACGGAAATTTCAATGTTTATTACATGAGGATCCCGTCGCCCTCCAGATTATTGTTTTTTCACGGACAAAATTCTGTTATTTTATTCTGAATAGACCATTTTAGGTCTGTTGGACTCCGACGTCCCCAGGATAATGGTTCACGGATATTTCAAATTATTGTGGGCTCCGACACCCCCTAGTATGTTTGTTTATGGATATTACGGATTCCAGTTTTCGCGGTTCCGTTTACCTGCAGTCTTTTTGCCTCTTCAGTTTTTATCTTAATTCAGTTTTTATTTAAAATTTTAATATTCACGGACGTTGGACTCCGACGTCCCTCTAATTTGGCCTTTTTACCTGTTAGAACCTAGGATTTACAGGGTTTGTTTTACCTGTTAGAGCCTAGAATTTACAGGGTTTGTCTATGCGTCGTAACCCTCAGTCACACGCTTTCTCTCAGTCGTTTCTTTCTTCGTCAATTTAAAACGTACTCACTGCTCTCTGCCTTCCTTCCTGTTGTCCTCGGATTTTCCGTCAGTCTTTCAATTCCAGCCCGAAATGAAGAAAAAGCAGTTCCTCAATCAGGATTTGGTTGCCATGGTCCTCTGGTTTCACTCACTCATGCTGGAATCGTCAGACGTGTTGGAATCCGGCTTGAAGGACCAATTAGATGTCAGGTTCAAATACAGGACATCTGTTACACAAGACAAAAGGCAAGGAATCAAACAGAGACAGAATTCAATTTGGACTCAATTGAGGAGAGACGGCTTCAACCTGTAACCTCTTACAGTGTCTTAGCACGCTCTGACCAAGAAGGTCCTCGTCTCCTCTTTTAATTCAGATGTTCCAATGTTCACGCACCAACATATGTCACAATAGGAATAGGGAGGTATGTAAAACAGTCATTGTTTTCAGTCGCTTTGAAGTCCAAGAAGAGGACTTCTCGGGCTTGGCTCTTCCTGGATCCAGCTGGGGCAGGTGTTGGAGGACAATGGACAACCCCTCCCGTCTCCTGTCCACAGTGACTTCAAGAAGGCAGCGTGTCGTAAATAGCGTTGACCAAATAGTTGGAAGAGAGTTTGTGAATTACTTCAAAGAGAGTTCGTTTAACACTTCAAAGAGAGTTCCTCCAGGAGTTGAGCACATCCTGCCATCTGTCCGTGCTGAACTCACAGTGGCGTTTCTCGAGCCTTCATCCTTTTGTTAGGCCTCGAAATACAGCATTCATAATACAACATTTGAAATACAGCATTCATAATACAACATTTCTTTTGTGATAACTTACAAACAATTATTCCAACACTTTTACTGTAATTAAATAACATACAGACTACACAAAGTTAAATTAAAGTATATTGATAGTCTTAGACTTAGACTTAGACTAACTTTAATGATCCACAAGGGAAATTGTTCCACACAGTAGCTCACTTACAAAGGATGGAAAGTGTAAGAATGGAAAGGACAATGCAGGTATAAAACAGACTAAAAATGCCAAAAAAAAATGCCATTAATTACCTCACAAATGACTGACTTTTAGTGTAATTAAATAACATACAGACTACACAAAGTTAAATTAAAGTATATTAACAGACTTAGACAAACTTTAATGATCCACAAGGGAAATTGTTCCACACAGTAGCTCAGTTACAACAGATGGAAAGGACAATGCAGGTATAAAATAGACAAAAAATGCCCAAAAATTGCCATTAATTACCTCACAAGTGACTGATTTTTAGTGTAATTAAATAACATACAGACTACACAAAGTTAAATTAAAGTATATTGATAGACTTAGACTTAGACAAACTTTAATAATCCACAAGGGAAATTGTTCCACACAGTAGCTCAGTTACAAAGGATGGAAAGTGTAAGGATGGAAAGGACTATGCAGGTATAAAATAGACTAAAAATGCCAAAAAATTTCCACTCAGTTACCAAGGATGGAAAGTGTAAGAATGAAAAGGACAATGCACGTATGAAATAGACTAAAAATGCCAAAAAAATTGCCATTAATTACCTCACAAATGACTGACTTTTAGTGTAATTAAATAACATACAGACTACACAAAGTTAAATTAAAGTATATTGATAGACTTAGACTTAGACTAACTTTAATGATCCACAAGGGAAATTGTTCCACACAGTAGCTCAGTTACAAAGGATGGAAAGTGTAAGAATGGAAAGGACAATGCAGGTATAAAATAGACAAAGAATGCCCCAAAAAATTGCCATTAATTACCTCACAAATGACTGACTTTTAGTGTAATTAAATAACATACACACTACACAAAGTTAAATTAAAGTATATTGATAGACTTAGACTAACTTTAATGATCCACAAGGGAAATTGTTCCACACAGTAGCTCAGTTACAAAGGATGGAAAGTGTAAGAATGGAAAGGACAATGCAGGTATAAAATAGACAAAAAAATGCCCCAAAAAATTGCCATTAATTACCTCACAAATGACTGACTTTTAGTGTAATTAAATAACATACAGACTACACAAAGTTAAATTAAAGTATATTGATAGACTTAGACTTAGACAAACTTTAATGATCCACAAGGGAAATTGTTCCACACAGTAGCTCAGTTACAAAGGAGGGAAAGTGTAAGGATAGAAAGGACAATGCAGGTATAAAATAGACTAAAAATGCCCAAAATTGCCACTCAGTTACAAAGGATGGAAAGTGTTAGAATGGAAAGGACAATGCACGTATAAAATAGACTAAAAATGCCAAAAAAATTGCCATTAATTACCTCACAAATGACTGACTTTTAGTGTAATTAAATAACATACACACTACACAAAGTTAAATTAAAGTATATTGATAGACTTAGACTTAGACAAACTTTAATGATCCACAAAGGAAATTGTTCCACACAGTAGCTCAGTTACAAAGGAGGGAAAGTGTAAGGATGGAAAGGACAATGCAGGTATAAAATAGACTAAAAATGTACCATCGTAGCAATATAAAATATAACAAATGTGTAATATTTGCATAATATATATACAGTTTATGTAAAAAAAAAAATTGGACTTAGACACACTTTAATGATTCACAAGGGAAATTGTTCCACACAGTAGCTCAGTTACAAAGGATGGAAAGTGTAAGAATGGAAAGGACAATGCAGGTATAAAACAGACTAAAAATGCCAAAAAATTGCCATTAATTACCTCACAAATGACTGACTTTTAGTGTAATTAAATAACATACAGACTACACAAAGTTAAATTAAAGTATATTGATAGACTTAGACTTAGACAAACTTGAATGATCCACAAGGGAAATTGTTCCACACAGTAGCTCAGTTACAACGGATGGAAAGTGTAAGGATGGAAAGGACAATGCAGGTATAAAATAGACTAAAAATGCCAAAGAATTGCCATTAATTACCTCACAAATGACTGACTTTTAGTGTTATACACACTACACAAAGTTAAATTAAAGTATATTGATAGACTTAGACTTAGACAAACTTTAATGATCCACAAGGGAAATTGTTCCACACAGTAGCTCAGTTACAAAGGAGGGAAAGTGTAAGGATGGAAAGGACAATGCAGGTATAAAATAGACTAAAAATGCCAAAAATTGCCACTCAGTTACAAAGGATGGAAAGTGTAAGAATGGAAAGGACAATGCACGTATAAAATAGACTAAAAATGCCAAAAAATTGCCATTAATTACTTCACAAATGACTGACTTTTAGTGTAATTAAATAACATACAGACTACACAAAGTTAAATTAAAGTATATTGATAGACTTAGACTTAGACAAACTTTAATGATCCACAAGGGAAATTGTTCCACACAGTAGCTCAGTTACAAAGGATGGAAAGTGTAAGGACGGAAAGGACAATGCAGCTATAATATAGACTAAAAATGTACCATCGTAGCAATATAAAATATAACATATGTGTAATATTTGCATAATATATATACAGTTTATGTAAAAAAAAAATTTGGACTTAGACACACTTTAATGATTCACAAGGGAAATTGTTCCACACAGTAGCTCAGTTACGAAGGATGGAAAGTGTAAGAATGGAAAGGACAATGCAGGTATAAAACAGACTAAAAATGCCAAAAAAAATGCCATTAATTACCTCCCAAATGACTGATTTTTAGTGTAATTAAATAACATACAGACTACACAAATTGTTCCACACAGTAGCTCAGTTACAAAAGATGGAAAGGACAATGCAGGTATAAAATAGACAAAAAATGCCAAAAATTGCCATTAATTACCTCACAAATGACTGACTTTTAGTGTAATTAAATAACATAAAGACTACACAAAGTTAAATTAAAGTATATTGATAGTCTTAGACTTAGACTTAGACTAACTTTAATGATGCACAAGGGAAATTGTTCCACACAGTAGCTCAGTTATGAAGAATGGAAAGTGTAAGGATAGAAAGGACAATGCAGGTATAAAATAGACTAAAAATGTACTGCAGTAGCAATATAAAATATAACATATATGTAATATTTACATAATATATATACAGTATATGTACATTTATTTTTAGACTTAGACTTAGACAAATTGTTCCACACAGTAGCTCAGTTACGAAGGGTGGAAAGTGTAAGGATAGAAAGGACAATGCAGGTATAAAATAGACTAAAAATGCCAAAAAATTGCCATTAATTACCTCACAAATGACTGACTTTTAGTGTAATTAAATAACATACAGACTACACAAAGTTAAATTAAAGTATATTGATAGACTTAGACTTAGACAAACTTTAATGATCCACAAGGGAAATTGTTCCACACAGTAGCTCAGTTACAAAAGATGGAAACGATAATGCAGGTATAAAATAGACTAAAAATGTACCGTAGTAGCAATATAAAATAAAACATATATGTAATATTTACATAATATATATACAGTATATGATATATACCGTATTTTTCGGAGTATAAGTCGCTCCGGAGTATAAGTCGCACCGGCCGAAAATCGCATTTTTTGGGGAAATTTATTTGATTAAAGCCAACACCAAGAATAGACATTTGAAAGGCAATTTAAAATAAATAAAGAATAGTGAACAACAGGCTGAATAAGTGTACGTTATATGAGGCATAAATAACCAACTGGTATGTTAACGTAACATATTATGGTAAGAGTCATTCAAATAACTATAACATATAGAACATGCTATACGTTTACCAAACAATCTGTCACTCCTAATCGCTAAATCCCATGAAATCTTATACGTCTAGTCTCTTACGTGAATGAGATCAATAATATTATTTGATATTTTACGCTAATGTGTTAATCATTTCACACATAAGTCGCTCCTGATTATAAGTTGCACCAAAAAACTGCGACTTATAGTCCGAGAAATACGGTACTGATATATTATATTATATGTTTATATCACATATACAATATACAACAATTACCATGTACAATGTGACAGTATACGTAACAGCTGCAGCATAAAATAGAGAGTAGATCCAGCAGAAAATAGACATTATAAACAAAGAGAGGTAGCTAACATGTCAGGTGTCAGGTAATAGACAGATATCATCTATTGCTGTATGGCGAGTGATTCTACACACAATACCCCATAACATACTTGCCAACCCTCCCGAATTTTCCGGGAGACTCCCGAAATTCAGCGCCTCTCCCGAAAACCTCCCGGGACAAATATTCTCTCGAAAATCTCCCGATTATCAGCCGCAGCTGGAAGCCACGCCCCCTCCAGTTCCATGCGGACCTGAGTGAGGACAGCCTTTTTTCATGACGGGAGGACAACAGGGTGACAAGAACTAAATCATCCAGACTACAGATAAATTGTATTATTATGTTTAACTTACCTAAAAATAAATATATTTGTTCATTTAAAAAAACTTTTTTTTTTACTATATTTTGCTAAAAACATCAAAATTAATTGTATTTTTATTTGTATTTTTTCCTGACTCCTTATTACATCCAGCCATAGAATTATACATTAAAATAAACATATTTGAAATGATTGATTTTAAATTAAAATGACCACATTTAATTATTAAAATAATTGCTTGTTTATCAACAACTTTAGCATTTTATTCATTACATTTTGAAACTCTCAGAAGCCAAGTTATGTTATATTCCTTAATATTTATTCATGCAAGTTTGAAGTATCAATTATCGAAACACAGTTTTGTTTGCATATTTTCAGGATGTAGATATATATATATATATATATATATATATATATATATATATATATATATATATATATATATATATATATATATGTATGAAATACTTGACTTGGTGAATTCTAGCTGTCAATATAATCCTCCCCTCTTAACCACGCCCCCAACCACGCCCCCACCCCCCACCTCCCGAAATCGGAGGTCTCAAGGTTGGCAAGTATGCCCCATAATGACAATAGGAAAACGTTTCTTTATTTCAATAATTTGCAAATGCATTGAAAATGAATAACTAAATAACAAATATTCACAGCCTTTGCTTAATGCACCTTTTTGGCAGCAATTATAATTAGTTTTCATCCAGGATGTCTCTGTACATTGCTGCATTCATCTTGGTCTAGTCAGGGAGGTGACCAAGAACCAGAATGACAACCATCTCTGCAGCAATCCACCAATTAGGCCTGTATGGTAGAGTGGCCAAAGAGAAGCCATTTCTTTGCACAAAGTTTGCCAAAATGCACCTGAAAGATTCTCAGACAACGAGAAACAAAATTATCTGGTCTGACGAGACAAATATTGAACTATTTGGCGTGAATGCCAGGCATCATGTTTGGAGGAAACCTGGCACCGCTCACCACCAGGCCAACACCAAAGCATGGTGGTGGCAGCATCATGGTGTGGGGGTGCTTTCCAGCGACAGGAAGTGGGAGATTAGTCAGGATGGAGGGAAATATGAATGCAGCAATGGACAGAGACATCCTGGATGAAAACCAAGGCTTCCCATCCACCCTGATGGAGCTTGAGAGGTGCTGCAGAGAGGAACGGGCGACACTGCCCAAAGATAGGTGTGGTATTGTATTAAAAAAGAAGTGAGGCTGTAATTGCTGTTGAAGATGCATCAACAAAGGCTGTAAATACTTATGTACCTGTGATTTAATATACATTTGCAAAATTAAAAAATAAACTTTTCACATTGTCATAATGGGGTATTGCAATAAGAATGTTGAGGATAAAAATGAATGTATTCCTTTTATAAATAAGATAAAATGTGGAAAAAGTGAAGCGCTGGGAATGCTCTCTCGGTTTTAGGGCTTACGGTCTGTGGCTCAGTGGTCACGTGACAAAGTGAAGGGCATTAGAGGAATAAATGGTATTAAGGCTACGTCGGAATCAGGAGTTACAAAACCTAAGTAGATTTCACACCGATAAAGAGATTTATTAGCTTTGCATTGCGCAAAAGGGGATTTTCATGTCGCACCGCATGCGTTTTCTTGGAAGAAGACCCGTCTTTTAGCTCAGTGTCAACAGCTCATGAGTGCTTTGAAGAAGCACAGATTTAGCCTGAATGCACAGTTATTGATTTATTTAAGTGCAATATTATTTATAATTGTAGGCGCTTGCCGTAAGAGTTGGCTAATGCTGCTGCTGGAATAATGTCAGCGTTGATTAAGCTGACATAGCTGGAAGTTTTTCATGGGTGTTTACAGCAACACAATAAAACAGTGCTAAATGTAAAGTAAGTTTTGCTGTGATAGGCAAATCTAATATTGTTTAGGGGGAAAACCAAGCTTGGTTATGGAAATCATAAATGTTATTCTTTGATTAGTCTAGCTCCGGGGCCACATGGAGGAAAATCTATTCCCAACTTCAGATTGTTTTCTTTGTTGGAAATTAGACCAAGCACATTCTAAACATGTACAAATCATAATATTTGTTTTTTTTTTACACTTAGATGCCGCGGTTAATAGTATTCTATCTTCATTTGTTGTTTTTATACTTTCATTCTCACACTATTATGTTAGATCCACTATGGACTGGACTCTCACTATTATGTTACATCCACTATGGACTGGACTCTCACTATTATGTTAGATCCACTATGGACTGGACTCTCACACTATTATGTTAGATCCACTATGGACTGGACTCTCACACTATTATGTTAGATCCACTATGGACTGGACTCTCACTATTATGTTAGATCCACTATGGCCTGGACTCTCACACTATTATGTTAGATCCACTATGGACTGGACTCTCACACTACTATGTTAGATCCACTATGGACTGGACTCTCACACTATTACGTTAGATCCACTATGGACTGGACTCTCACACTATTATGTTAGATCCACTATGGACTGGACTCTCACACTATTATGTTAGATCCACTATGGACTGGACTCTCACACTATTACGTTAGATCCACTATGGACTGGACTCTCACACTATTATGTTAGATCCACTATGGACTGGACTCTCACAATATTATGCTAGATCCACTCGACGTCCATTGCACCGGTCGCCCGGGGGAGGGGGTCCCCACATCTGCGGTCCCCTCCAAGGTTTCTCATTGTCATCCCATTGGGTTGAGTTTTTTTCTTGCCCTGATGTGGGATCTGAGCCGAGGATGTCGTTGTGGCTTGTGCAGCCCTTTGAGACACTCGTGATTTCGGGCTATATAAGTAAACATTGATTGATTGATTAATTGATACTATATGTGTTTGTTGAATTTCCACATTGCCTCTCCTTTTCCCAGACAAAACCATTAAGTTGTGGAAGGTGAGTGAACGAGACAAACGGCCGGAGGGCTACAACCTGAAAGATGAGGAAGGTCGCATTAAGGACTTTTCCAATGTCACCTCCCTACAGGTAAGTCATTACTTTCAGCTGTGGTAAACCTCTGTACTCATGTGAAATAGTCCAATAGTTGCATTAACTTGTCATGAGTGGGTGATGGCATTGAACAACACATGAATTGTGTGGTATTACAAACACACTAAATGTGCTTTTCCTCCATCAAGGGCGACATTGGCACTCAAACTAATGAATTTGGGCTCTAGCGTGAAATCTATTATTAATACCATTGGAGGCAGACGGTGAAATATTAATTCATGATACAAGTGTTTTCTTTATTCATTGGCTCAAGGAAAATGCTTAGTTCCATTGTTGGTTAGTAAAGTGTAAGTCCACATTTAATTGACTAAGTATGTTCAGATTTGTGGACAATATATTTACAGTTGTAATTTCATATTGTCTACCTACTTTTACTGTATTCCTCCATAGCTCGCTGTTAGCTTGTACAAACCCCGTTTCCATATGAGTTGGGAAATTGTGTTAGATGTAAATATAAACGGAATACAATAATTTGCAAATCATTTCCAACCCATATTCAATTGAATATGCTACAAAGACAAAATATTTGATGTTCAAACTGATAAACATTTTTTTTTTGCTAACAATCATTAACTTTAGAATTTGATGCCAGCAACACTTGACAAAGAAGTTGGGACAAGTGGCAATAAATACTGATAAAGTTGAGGAATGCTCATCAAACACTTATTTGGAACATCCCACAGGTGTGCAGGCTAATTGGGAACAGGTGGGTGCCATGATTGGGTATAAAAACAGCTTCCCAAAAAATGCTCAGTCTTTCACAAGAAAGGACGGGGCGAGGTACACCCCTTTGTCCACAATTGCGCGAGCAAATAGTTAAACAGTTTAAGAACAACGTTTCTCAAAGTGCAATTGCAAGAAATTTAGGGATTTCAACATCTACGGTCCATAATATCATCAAAAGGTTCAGAGAATCTGGAAAAATCCATCCACATAAGCAGCATGGCCGGAAACCAACATTGAATGACTGTGACCTTCGATCCCTCAGACGGCACTGTATCAAAAACCGACATCAATCTCTAAAGGATATCACCACATGGGCTCAGGAACACTTCAGAAAACCACTGTCACTAAATACAGCTGGTCGCTACATCTGTAAGTGCAAGTTAAAGCTCTACTATGCAAAGCGAAAGCCATTTATCAACAACATCCAGAAACGCCGCCGGCTTCTCTGGGCCCGAGATCATCTAAGATGGACTCATACAAAGTGGAAAAGTGTTCTGTGGTCTGACGAGTCCACATTTCAAATTGTTTTTGGAAATATTCGACATCGTGTCATCCGGACCAAAGGGGAAGCGAACCATCCAGACTGTTATCGACGCAAAGTGTAAAAGCCAGCATGTGTGATGATATGGGGGTGCATTAGTGCCCAAGACATGGGTAACTTACACATCTGTGAAGGCACTATTAATGCTGAAAGGTACATACAGGTTTTGGTACAACATATGCTGCCATCTAAGCGCCGTCTTTTTCATGGACGCCCCTGCTTATTTCAGCAAGACAATGCCAAGCTACATTCAGCACGTGTTACAACAGCGTGGCTTTGTAAAAAAAGAGTGCGGGTACTTTCCTGGCCCGCCTGCAGTCCAGACCTGTCTCACATCGAAAATGTGTGCCGCATTATGAAGCGTAAAATACGACAGCGGAGACCCCGGACTGTTGAACGACTGAAGCTCTACATAAAACAAGAATGGGAAAGAATTCCACTTTCAAAGCTTCAACAATTAGTTTCCTCAGTTCCCAATCGTTTATTGAGTGTTGTTAAAAGAAAAGGTGATGTAACACAGTGGTGAACATGCCCTTTCCCAACTACTTTGGCACGTGTTGCAGCCATGAAATTCTAAGTTAATTATTATTTGCAAAAAAAAAAAAAAGTTTATGAGTTTGAACATCAAATATCTTGTCTTTGTAGTGCATTCAATTGAATATGGGTTGAAAAGGATTTGCAAATCATTGTATTCCGTTTATATTTACATCTAACACAATTTCCCAACTCATATGGAAACGGGGTTTGTACTAATCCAGTATGAGATCCACTATAGACTGGACTCTCACACTATTATGTTAGATCCACTATGGACTGGAACTCTCACAATATTACGCTAGATCCACTATGGACTGGATTCTCACACTATTATGTTAGATCCACTATGGACTGGACTCTCACTATTATGTTAGATCCACTATGGACTGGACTCTTACTATTATGTTTGATCCACTATGGACTGGACTCTCACTATTATGTTAGATCCACTATGGACTGGACTCTCACACTATTATGTTAGATTCACTATGGACTGGACTCTCACACTATTATGTTAGATTCACTATGGACTGGACTCTTACTATTATGTTTGATCCACTATGGACTGGACTCTCACACTATTATGTTAGATTCACTATGGACTGGACTCTTACTATTATGTTTGATCCACTATGGACTGGACTCTCACTATTATGTTAGATCCACTATGGACTGGACTCTCACACTATTATGTTAGATTCACTATGGACTGGACTCTGACACTATTATGTTAGATCCACTATGGACTGGACTCTCACTATTATGTTAGATCCACTATGGACTGGACTCTCACACTATTATGTTAGATCCACTTTGATACAAAAAACCTGCATAAATGGAACCCACTTGTATTCATTCAGTTTGTCTTCTCTTAATCAGTCACATCAGAGAGTAAACGTCTACTTTTTTTTGTTTGCCAAGGTCCCCGTTTTGAAGCCCATGGACTTGATGGTGGAGGTGAGCCCACGGCGAGTGTTTGCCAACGCCCACACCTACCACGTCAACTCCATCTCGGTCAACTCCGACCACGAAACCTACATGTCGGCCGACGACCTGAGGATAAACCTTTGGCATCTGGACATCACCGACCGCAGCTTCAGTATCCTTTGTTGTTTAGTTGGCCAGAAGACAAAATGCCCGAATGAAAGATGCATCTTCATGTATGATTATATGTTTCACGGGTTACTTCACGGAATATCACTTGGTTACATTCTGTAAAGTAGTGTGGAAAAGCAGAATTTACTTCACCATACACCTTAATAATAATAATACTAATAATAATAATAGATTTTATTTGTAAAAAGCACTTTACATTGAGTAAACAACTTCAAAGTGCTACAGTGTATTAACAAAATAAAAATACAAAGATAATAAAAAAATAAAAACTAGAACAGCCAAATAGCTAAAACTAGTATACATATATCTAAAAAAAAAAGGCTTTTTTTAAAAAGAATGGTTTTTAAGCCTTTTTTAAAAGCATCCACAGTCTGTGGTGCCCTCAGGTGGTCAGGGAGAGCGTTCCACAGACTGATAATTAGAAAGTATTTTCGTGCACATTTAAAGTTAAAAGCTAAAGTACCAATGATTGTCACACACACACTAGGTGTGGTGAAATTTGTCCTCTGCATTTGACTCATCCCCTTGTTCACCCCCTGGGAGGTGAGGGGAGCAGTGAGCAGCAGCGGTGGCTGCGCCCGGGAGTAATTTTTGGTGATTTAACACCCAATTCCAACCCTTGATGCTGAGTGCCAAGCAGGGAGACAATGGCTCCCATTTTTAGTCTTTGGTATGACTCGGCCGGGGTTTGAACTCACAACCTACCGATCTCAGGGCAGACACTCCAACCACTAGGCCACTGAGGAGGTGCTATCGTATTTTTATTTTTGTTATTTGTATTTTTATTTTATACAACCTATTTTTTAAGTGCTATCGTAATGTAATCAAGCAAGCGTTGATAGCATTAGCTAGGCTGCTAACACATTTACCAGTATGGTATGGTATGCTCTTTATTGCCATTGCGTCAGTACAACAAAATAAAAATTTCACCACAAACGCGTTCAAAATTAGACAAACAAACATTTTAGAGGGAACTGCGAGGGGTCGCTGTCAGGTTCAAACACCGAACTATCTATTAAACGAGACAAGAAGCAAGGAATCACACAGACAGGATTCAATTTAGCTCATGAGGATAGCGCATGGGTGCCTGCACCCTCGTACAGCGTCACCCCACCGCTCTGAGGAAAGGGTTCCACGCCTCCGCATTTATTTGGGCATTTTCTGATTACATAGCTGCAGCTGCTTCTAAGGGAATGGGGTCATAAACAGCTGCCGCACTCGGTCATAAACAGTTCAAAGAAAAGGTGCTTGGAGCGGTGTCAGGTTTGCCCCTTCTCTGCTTTGTAGATTTCGGGCCATGATAAGGTCTTCCTGTGGCTGTCCAATAGATCAAAGAAACCGACACCTCTACGTCGCATCCCGTCCCACACAGCGGAGGTTTACAAGCAGCAGGCCTTTTGCTTGATAAGATCAAAGACAGCTTTTGTCTTCTCGCAGGGAAACCTGAACTCATGGGAAAACAAGTTGTGTGATAACTTATATACAATTATTCACTTACGGTGCCCCGTAAAAGGTGGGAAAAAGGTAGACGCTCGGAAGGGAGTAAAAAAAAAAAAAAAAAAAAAAGTCGATTTCGGAATGGGTCAGTCTGGAGTGAGAAAAAAAAAACTCCATAGCAAAGCACATACTGTATACATATTACCACATACAACTCGGACTGTTGGTAAACAGTTCAGTATTATAAATGACTGGTGTGCATTCCAATTGGTAAATTAACTTTACTGAGCGTTTAATTGCTCTCTTGGTGTGTTTTGAACTCCTGAACTCGATTGTTTGCAGCATATTCAAATGTATGTACAGTATTTATTGATTGAGCTTTGTATTAGTAGATTGCACAGTACAGTACATATTCCGTACAATTGACCACTAAATGGTAACACCCCAATAAGTTTTTCAACTTGTTTAAGTCGAGGTCCACGTTAATCAATTCATGGTAAAAATGCATTAACATATTAACATATTATAACATATTAACATGCATAATACTCTAAAACAGGGGTGCCCATTACGTCGATCGCGAGCTAGCGGTGGATGGTGGAGGGTGTGTCAGTCGTTTGCCAGCCAGGCATTGAAAAAATAAACCTAAAAATGATCTTCACCAAAACGTCACTTTTTGTGAGATGACACTTGCTGCTGCCAGATCATTATTAAGAAAAAATGACCGACAGGAAGGCGAGAAACACTTTTTATTTCAACAGACTCTCGCCATCAAAACTCTAACGACCGACTGCACAGTTCCTATCTTTACAATAAAAGCACTGCTCCATCCTGCCTGCGCTAACAAAATAAGAGTCTCAGAAAGCTACGGAGTTTGCCCCCTATGTATTCCTTGTAAAGTGCATAAAAAGGAGTATGGAAGCTGGACAAATAAGAAGGCAAAAAGCAACCACTTTCATGTGTTATTGGACAGAAAGGAGGACTTTTTTTTCTCCTCCATTTGAAAATGTGGACGTTGTCAGGTTCAAACACCAATGACATCTATTAAACAGACAAGAAGCAAGGAATTAAACAGAGACAGGATTAAATTTAGCTCAATGAGGAGAGCGCGTACACCTGTACTCTTGTACAGTGTCGTCCCACGCTCTGACGAAAGGATTGCACGCCTCCTCTTTTATTCGGACTTTCCCTGATTACATGGCAACAGCCGTTTCTAAGGGGAGAAGGGGTCGTAAACAGCCGTTGCCCTCGGTCACAAAACAGTTCAAAGAAAAGATGCCTGGAGCTTGCGTCAGGTCCTGCTTCCTCTCCGCTTTGCAGATCTCGGGTCAAGACAAGATCTTCCTGTGGATCACAATAGATCAAAGAAACCAACACCTTCATGTCGCTTCCCATCGTACACAGTGGAGTTTTACAAGCCTTTTGCTTGGTAAGATCAAAGACAGCTTTTGTCCTCTCGCCGGGAACTCATGGAAACAAAAAGTTTTGTGATAACTTACAAACCCCGTTTCCATATGAGTTGGGAAATTGTGTTAGATGTAAATATAAACGGAATACAATGATTTGCAAATAATTTTCAACCAATATTCAATTGAATGCACTACAAAGACAAGATATTTGATGTTCAAACTCATAAACTTTATTTTTTTTTTTTGCAAATAATAATTAACTTAGAATTTCATGGCTGCAACACGTGCCAAAGTAGTTGGGAAAGGGCATGTTCACCACTGTGTTACATGGCCTTTCCTTTTAACAACACTCAGTAAACGTTTGGGAACTGAGGAGACACATTTTTTAAGCTTCTCAGGTGGAATTATTTCCCATTCTTGCTTGATGTACAGCTTAAGTTGTTCAACAGTCCGGGGGTCTCCGTTGTGCTATTTTAGGCTTCATAATGCGCCACACATTTTCAATGGGAGACAGGTCTGGACTACAGGCAGGCCAGTCTAGTACCCGCACTCTTTTACTATGAAGCCACGTTGATGTAACACATGGCTTGGCATTGTCTTGCTGAAATAAGCAGGGGCGTCCATGGTAACGTTGCTTGGATGGCAACATATGTTGCTCCAAAACCTGTATGTACCTTTCAGCATTAATGGCGCCTTCACAGATGTGTAAGTTACCCATGTCTTGAGCACTAATACACCCCCATACCATCACAGATGCTGCCTTTTCAACTTTGCGCCTATAACAATCCGGATGGTTCTTTTCGTCTTTGGTCCGGAGGACACAACGTCCACAGTTTCCAAAAACAATTTGAAATGTGGACTCGTCAGACCACAGAACACTTTTCCACTTTGTATCAGTCCATCTTAGATGAGCTCAGGCCCAGCGAAGCCGACGGCGTTTCTGGGTGCTGTTGATAAACGGTTTTCGCCTTGCATGGGAGAGTTTTAACTTGCACTTACAGATGTAGCGACCAACTGTAGTTACTGACAGTGGGTTTCTGAAGTGTTCCTGAGCCCATGTGGTGATATCCTTTACACACTGATGTCGCTTGTTGATGCAGTACAGCCTGAGGGATCGAAGGTCACGGGCTTAGCTGCTTACGTGCAGTGATTTCTCCAGATTCTCTGAACCCTTTGATGATATTACGGACCGTAGATGGTGAAATCCCTAAATTACTTGCAATAGTTGGTTGAGAAAGGCTTTTCTTAAACTGTTCAACAATTTGCTCAGGCATTTGTTGACAAAGTGGTGACCCTCGCCCCATCCTTGTTTGTGAATGACTGAGCATTTTATGGAATCTACTTTTATACCCAATCATGGCACCCACCTGTTCCCAATTAGCCTGTTCACCTGTGGGATGTTCCAAATAAGTGTTTGATGAGCATTCTTCAACTTTATCAGTATTTATTGCCACCTTTCCCAACTTCTTTGTCACGTGTTGCTGGCATCAAATTCTAAAGTTAATGATTATTTTCAAAAAAAAAAAAAGTTTATCAGTTTGAACATCAAATATGTTGTCTTTGTAGCATATTCAACTGAATATGGGTTGAAAATGATTTGCAAATCATTGTATTCCGTTTATATTTACATCTAACACAATTTCCCAACTCATATGGAAACGGGGTTTTTAGATACAATTATCATCTCACTACTGTCTGATTCCAATCAATGCAAGTCATCACAATCAGCTAATACACCGTCTTGAAAGGAATGTGCTTGTATTATCATTAAACACCTTTAACCTGTGAACAAAAACCTCTCTTTAATAAATAAATAAATATCAATGATATATATATATATGAATGAGGTGGATCCCCTCCACTTGCTCAATTGAAAAGCTCTGAAATAACACAATGAGATTTCACTTAGCGGCACAAAGAAACACAGCATTGGGGGAGGGGAGGTGGTGTTATTATTCTTGGGGAGTGAAAATGTATCTTATTGAATAATTCAACAGCTGCATGAATATTTCAGATGCTGTCTGGGCTTTATTGTGGCCCGATAGTGCACAGTACTGCCACAGATCTGACCTGGGCCAGTTTTATAATATCACAAATGACCTCCCTGTCACATACATTTTCTCGCCATCTATATTTGTATGGCTTTCGCATTCTTATTTCCCTGGTAATGATGTATTTAGAGTCGCTTGGCGTAATACTTTCACTTGTGGATTTTCTAATTAGTTTCTGAGGGACTCATTTAGTGAGTAAAAACCCTTGGCTTAATAGAAGAATGTGCAAAAACAATCCTGATAAGCCGATTGCAATTTATTATTTTTTTTCCTGAGCCCTTTTTTCCCTCCTCTCAGACATTGTGGACATCAAGCCGACCAACATGGAGGATCTGACGGAGGTGATCACATCGGCAGAGTTTCACCCGCACCACTGTAACCTGTTTGTGTACAGCAGCAGCAAAGGCACCTTGCGCCTGTGTGACATGAGAGAGGCGGCGCTGTGCGACCGACACTCCAAACGTGAGTAAAGTGTCACGTTTGGTTTAAAGCACCCGATAATGTTGTGGGCTTCAACTGCTGCTCCGTTTGGTTTGTTCCGTCTGTTGTTGTTTTTTTTAATGTGTCTTACTTGTTTGTGATTCATATTGCCATGTGGAGGCCAACTCACATCTGACTGCTGATTGGTCAGCTGCTGTCAATATTGACACTAATAACAGGAAGCTGCCATGCAGGCTGTGCTTTACCATATTTTCCACATTATAAGGCGCACTTAAAATAATTTTTTTCTCAAAACTCGACAGTGCGCCTTACATACTTGCCAACCCTCCCGGATTTTCCGGGAGACTCCCGAAATTCAGCGCCTCTCCCGAAATTCAGGCGGACTCAGGTCCTCCACAATATAAAAAAGCGTACCCTGCCCAATGACGTTATAACTGTAGAATGATGGAGGGCGAGTTCTTGGTTTCTTATGTGGGTTTATTGTTAGGCAGTTTCATTAACGTCCTCCCAGCGCGGCAACAACACACAACAACAGCAGTAATTTTTTTGTATACCGTAAAGCAGTTTGTCTGCCGTAAACAGCAATGTTGTGACACTCTTAAACAGGACAATACTGTCATCTAGTGCATTTGATAAAAGCACTTTTGTGCGTGCCACACAGCAATGCATCAGAGAGGGTGTTCAGCATGGTTCGAAAAATAGTGACAGAGAATAGAACAACCGTTAACTCAACAATGAGTAGATGAGTGTTATGTGTGTGTATATGTGTAAATAAATGAACACTGAAATTCAAGTATTTATTTTTTATATATATATATATATATATATATATATATATATATATATATATATATATATATATATATATATATATAAATGTATAAATAAATAAATGATAAATGGGTTATACTTGTATAGCGCTTTTCTACCTTCAAGGTACTCAAAGCGCTTTGACAGTATTACTACATTCACCCATTCACACACACATTCACACACTGATGGCGGGAGCTGCCATGCAAGGCGCTAACCAGCAGCCATCAGGAGCAAGGGGTGAAGTGTCTTGCCCAAGGACACAACGGACGTGACTAGGATGGTAGAAGGTGGGGATTGAACCCCCGTAACCAGCAACACTCCGATTGCTAGCACGGCCACTCTACCAACTTCGCCACGCCGTCCCCATATATATAATAAAATATATATATAATAAAATAAATATATATATATATATATATATATATATATATATATATATATATATATATATATATATATATATATATATATATATATATATATATATATATATATATATATATATCTAGAATTCGCTGAACGTCAAGTATTTCTTATATATATATATATATATATATATATATATATATATATGAAATACTTGACTTGGTGAATTCTAGCTGTAAATATACCCCTCCCCTTTTAGCCACATCCCCAACCACGCCCCCGTCGCACCCCAACCACGCCCCCCCACACCTCCCGAAATCGGAGGTCTCAAGGTTGGCAAGTATGGCGCCTTATAACTACGGAATAATTCTGGTTTTGCTTACCGACCTCAAAGCTATTTTATTTGGTACATGGTGTAATGATAAGCGTGACCAGTAGATGGCAGTCACACATAAGAGATACGTGTAGACTGCAATATGACTCAAGTAAAACAACGCCAACATTTTATATGTTCCACTGAAAATATAGAACATTACACACGGCGCTCAAAAATCTATCCAAGTGTTTTAGTAGGATTTTGGTAAGCTATGAAGCCACACCGCTTGATGGATTGTACTGTACTTCAACATAGGAGTATTATTATGGTGTTTGCTCTGATTACTCTTTCGCACACTCTTGGCATTCTCTCTGTGAGCTTTAAGAGGTAGTCACCTGAAATGGTTTTCACTTCACAGGTGTGCTTGAAGCTCATCGAGAGAATGCCAAGAGTGAGCAGTAATCAGATCTAACTATGCGGCTAATGGCAGTCATCTAAAAGCCCTCTAAAAACATCCAAAAATCACTAACAATACTCTATTTACATGTCGTGACCTGAATTAACTACGTTTGAGCAATATTGTGGCGACGTGCTTTACACCACTGCATCTGACGTTTTGCATTGGACTTGGTGATGTATGGCTTAGATGCAGCTGCTCGGCCATGGAAACCCATTCCATGAAGCTCCCTGCGTACTTTACGTGGGCTAATTGGAAGGTCACATGAAGTTTGGAGCTCTGGAGCTACTGACTGTGCAGAAAGTCTTTGCACTATGCGCTTCAGCATCCTCTGACCCCTCTCTGTCAGTTTACGTGGCCTACCACTTGCTGGCTGAGTTGCTGTTGTTCCCAAACTCGTCACTTTTCTTATAATAAAGTTGACTTTCACGACTGGATTTGTTGCACAGGTGGCATCCTATGACAGTTCCACGCTGGAAATCACTGAGAGCGGCCCATTCTTTCACACATGTTTGTATAAACAGTCTCAATGCCTAAGTGCTTGATTTGATACACCGGGCCAAGTGATTAGGACACCTGATTCTCATCATTTGGATGGGTGGACAAATACTTTTGGCAATATAGTGTATATACATATATATACACGCACACACCCACGTACACAAATACGGTTAAGTGTTATGAAAAAAAATTAAACCAAGGATACGCATATATGTATACATACATACACATACATACATACATACATGAAACCCCCCCAAAAAAGAGAACCAAAAAAAATAATTAGAGATGTCCGATAATGGCTTTTTTGCCAATATTCCGATATTGTCCAACTCTTAATTACCGAGTCCGATATCAACCGATACCGATATATACAGTCGTGGAATTAACACATTATTATGCCTAATTTTGTTGTGATGGCCCGCTGGATGCATTCAACAATGTAACAAGGTTTTCCAAAATAAATCAACTCAAGTTATGGAAAAAAATGCCAACATGGCACTGCCATATTTATTATTGAAGTCACAAAGTGCATTATTTTTTTTTAACATGCCTCAAAACAGCAGCTTGGAATTTGGGAGGTTGAGGTGGGCGGGGGGATATATTGTAGCGTCCCGGAAGAGTTAGTGCTGTAAGGGGTTCTGGGTATTTGTTCTGTTGTGTTTATGTTGGATGTTCTCCCAAAATGTGTTTGTCATTCTTGTTTGGTGTGGGTTCACAGTGGGGCGCATATTTGTAACAGTGTTAAAGTTGTTTATACGGCCACCCTCAGTGTGACCTGTATGGCTGTTGACTAAGTATGTTGCATTCACTTGTGTGTGTGTGTGTGTGTGTGAAAAGCCGTAGATATGTGACTGGGCCGGCACGCAAAGGCAGTGCCTTTAAGGTTTATTGGCGCTCTGTACTTCTCCCTACGTCCGTGTACACATCGGCGTTTTAAAAAGTCATACATTTTACTTATGGAAACCGATACCGATATCACATTTTTAAAGCATTTATCGCCGATAATATCGGCAGTCCGATACAATCGGACATCTCTAGTAATAATACAATTAATAGTGTGCGCCGCTACTATACATTGGAACGTATGCAAACGTGTAGTATTTTACTTTAGATACCACCCAACTAACTCATACCTCTGCACATCACATCTGACTGGCTACTTTTTCATTTTTATTTACTTACGGTGCACTATTATTGTTTGGAAGTTCTGCTGAGTTGCACTATTTTATTTTTTATTGCCGGCTGCCCTCGGTAAACAATTGTGTTGCAGGCGTTTAAGTGTCATTACAGGAGTGACAAATAAACACATTGATTCTTTAAATCCATGCAGTAGGATTGTGATGGATTTTTTCCCCTTCAAAAATGCTTTTCTTCAAGGACTACAATTAATGAGGCCTTTTGCATCCATCCGTCTGTAGTCCACTGATGAACTTGCCTCCAGCCATTACTGTATTACTATATTCAGCAGCATCGGCATCCGTCAATTAGAACTCTCACAGTACTTGTGGATCACATGCAGTTCATCTTACCTAATTAGTAGGGGTGTAACGGTACGTGTATTTGTATTGAACCATTTCTGTTCGGGGGTTTCGGTTCGGTTCGGAGGTGTACCGAACGAGTTTCCACACAAACATATTAAGTAGCCGCCTTCGCTTCCTTCTGCCTGTCTCTGTCAGTCCTCTACACAGCACCCAGCATTGTCCCACCCACACAACCATCTGATTGGTTACAAACAGAGCGGTAACAGCCAATCAGCAGTGCCTATTCAGAGCGCATGTAGTCAGTTTTTAGCGTTTCGCAGGTAAGCATCAGGCAGCGGACTCTCCCAAAATTATAATAAACACCCCCCAGTCAACTACTAGTAACATCACTATGAGCCCGTTGACCTTCTAGAAATATAAAAGGCAGCTCAGCTCAGCTCGCTCGCAGTCCTGGCTTGAGGTGAAGGCTAATTCGCTTTTAGCGGTGTGTGTGTGTTACGGACACCAAAGCCCTGTCTGTCTGTTATTTCACTTTACCTTTTTCTGTGTTGATTGAGCTGTGTTGAAGCAGCAAAAAAGGACATTATGATAAATGAAGAGTTTCTGTCTCTGATAATTGATATAATAATGTAACTGCATCATTAAGCCTACATGAACTCCATGGTGTTCAGGGATGAATTGTCTCTTCCTATTGCTATTGTACCATTTTTTTCAGCTATAGTTACATTAAAGGGGAACATTATCACCAGACCTATGTAAGCGTCAATATATACCTTGGTGTTGCAAAAAAAAGACCATATTTTTTTTTAACCGATTTCCGAACTCTAAATGGGTGAATTTTGGCGAATTAAACGCCTTTCTATTATTCGCTCTCGGAGTGTGACGTCACATCGGGAAGCAATCCGCCATTTTCTCACTTTCGTCGGTGTGTTGTCGGAGGGTGTAACAACACGAACAGGGACAGATTCAAGTTGCACCAGTGGCCCAACGATGCGAAAGTGGCAAGAAATTGGACGAAATTTGTTCAAAATACGAGGCTGTGGGGAAAGCCGACGAAATGGTCAGTCGTTTGTTCCGCACACTTTACGGACGAAAGCTATGCTACGACAGAGATGGCAAGAATGTGTGGATATCCTGCGACACTCAAAGCAGATGCTGACATCAACTCCAAAACTGGACAGATCAGCTTTCAGGAAAAGAGAGCGGATGAGGGTATGTCTACAGAATATATTAATTGATGAAAACTTTATTCATTACTCGCGGTTTTACGTAAATTATTATACACAAACTGTGTTTACCAATAAGTTAGCTTAAAAACATTTAAATGCATGAAATACATTTGGCAACAACATGCACTTTGAGAGTGCAGACAGCCCTGAAATGTCTGCAAATGTATTTCATATGCTGTAAATCTAGTTCATAGTTGTTAGTTTCCTTTAATGCCAAACAAACACATACCAATCGTTGGTTAGAAGGCGATCGCCGAATTCGTCCTCGCTTTCTCCCGTGTCGCTGGCTGTCGTGTTGTTTTCGTCGGTTTCACTTGCATACGGTTCAAACCAATATGGCTCAATAGCTTCAGTTTCTTCTTCAATTTCGTTTTCGCTACCTGCCTCCACACTACAACCATCCGTTTCAATACATGCGTAATCTGTTGAATCGCTTAAGCCGCTGAAATCCGAGTCTGAATCCGAGCTAATGTCGCTATACCTTGCTGTTCTTTCCGCCATGTTTGTTTGTATTGGCATCCCTGTGTGACGTCACAGGAAAATGGACGGGTGTATATAACGATGGTTAAAATCAGGCACTTTGAAGCTTTTTTTAGGGATATTGCGTGATGTGTAAAATTTTGAAAAAAACTTTGAAAAATAAAATAAGCCACTGGGAACTGATTTTTAATGGTTTTAACCATTCTGAAATTGGGATAATGTTCCCCTTTAATCATTAGAAATGCAGCAGCCTAGTTTTGAATGGCAGGGTCCCTGCTGTCACATGTTGATAAAAATATAACATTTACATAATAAAAATCAACTACAGGCTTCCCAAATGCTGTAATAAATTAAGCATGATGAGTTGACTTGAAACCGTTTAATGTTGCACTTTTTGTATGTAGAAGAAAAGTTTTGTCATTTTATTTAATCTGAGCAACAACTTGAGGCAGTTTAATGTTGATTAACGTGGGCAGAATTATTATAGTGTTCACAATGTTAAATGGATAAAGCCATTGTTTACAAATTTGATAAATAAATAACCAAAAAATTAATATTTTGTTGATTTCTTAATGTACCGAAAATGAACCGAACCGTGACCTCTAAACCGAGGTACGTACCGAACCGAAATTTTTGTGTACCGTTACACCCCTACTAATTAGTCATGCATTTGTCTCCTTTTTGCCACATTTGCCTTCCTCACTGCCTGCGTCCTCCCCTGCAGTGTTTGAGGAGCCGGAGGACCCCAGCGCTCGCTCCTTCTTCTCCGAGATCATCTCCTCCGTGTCCGACGTCAAGTTTAGCCACAGCGGCCGCTACCTGCTCACCAGGGACTACCTGACCGCCAAAGTGTGGGACCTCAACATGGAGAGCAAGCCCCTGGAGACCTACCAGGTGAGTCCCTTTAGAACGCATTCAATTGCCGGGGACGCGACTGAAATGGCTAATTAAAGTAAACGAAGGTGTTTCAAATACATACCGTATTTTACGGACTATAAGGCACACTTAAAATCCTTTTTTTTTCTCAAAACTCGACAGTGGGCCGAATATACGGAATAATTCTGGTTTTGCTTACCGACCTCGAAGCAATTTTATTTGGTACATGGTGAAATGATAAGTGTGACCAGTAGATGGCAGTCAAACATAATATATATCCTCCTCCAACCTCCGAGGACAAAGCTACGAACAATGGGAGACCGGTTCCCAGTCTGTGGAACGCTCTCCCTGACCACCTGAGGGCACCACAGACTGTGGATGCTTTTAAAAAAGGCTTAAAAACCGTTCTTTTTAAAAAAAAGCCTTTTTTAGATGTATGCATAATAGTTCTAGCTATTAGGCTGTTCTCGTTTTTATTTTTTTAATCTTTATTATCTTTTTATTTATTTTTTTATAAACTGTAGCACTTTGAGGTTGTTTGCTCAATATAAAGTGCTTTTTACAAATAAAATATATTATTATTATTATTAATATTATTATATATGTGTAGCCTGCAATATGATGGCGATATGACTCAAGTAAACAACATCAACATTTTATATGTTCCATTCAAAATATAGAACATTACACACGGCGCTCAAAAATCAATCAAAATGTTTTAGTACGACTTTGATAAGCTGTGAACCCACACCAAACAAGAATGACAAACACATTTCGGGAGAACATCCGCGCCGTAACACAACATAAACACAACAGCACAAATCAATCAATCAATCAATTCCTTTATTGTCATTGTCATAATAACACTTAAGTCATACATAAACAACGAGATTTTGTTTGAGCTTTGGTCCAGCGGCATAGAAACTGCATTGATGTGCAGGTTGACAATAGTTTACATTTGAGCATTTTAGCATTGTCAGGAAGATCGCGATAAGAGGGGTGTGGGGGTGGGAACAGTCAGATGTCTGATGGGTGTTACGTTGATGTTGCAGCAATGCAATGTCCAGAGCACAATTATTGAGGTGGTGAAGAGTGAGGTAATAAGATGGTCCGGGGCAGCAAATACCCAGAACACCTTGCAGCCCTAACTCTTCCGGGCTAAAAGACATGTTTGGGGTTGTGGAATATATTTGTATTTAGCCGACGCATGGAGGGGGGGGGGGGGGGGTGTTTGGTGGTAGCGGGGGTGTATATTGTAGCCCGGAAGAGTTAGGGCTGCATGGGATTCTGGGTATTTGTTCTGTTGTGTTTATGTTGTGTTACAGTCTGGATGTTCTCCCGAAATATGTTTTTCATTCTTGTTTGGTGTGGGTTCACGGCATACTTGCCAACCCTCCCGGATTTTCCGGGAGACTCCCGAAATTCAGCGCCTCTCCCGAAAACCTCCCGGGACAAATTTTCTCCCGAAAATCTCCCGAATTTCAGGCGGAGCTGGAGGCCACGCCCCCTCCAGCTCCATGCGGACCTGAGTCCGCTTTCCCACAATATAAAGAACGTCTACAGTAAAGCAGTCCGTCTGCCGTAAACAGCAATGTTGTGACACTCTTAAACAGGACAATACTGCCATCTAGTGCATTTGATGAAAGCACTTTTGTGCGTGCCACACAGCAATGCATAATCAGAGAGGGTGTTCAGCATGGTTAGAAAGATAGTGACAGAGAATAGAACAAGGATGGACAATTCAACCCTTAACTCAACAATGAGTAGATGAGTGTTATGTGTGTGTGTATATGTGTAAATAAATGAACACTGAAATTCAAGTATTTATTTTATTTATATATATATATATATATATATATATATATATATATATATATATATATATATATATATATATATATATAGCTAGAATTCACTGAAAGTCAATTATTTCTTTTATATATATATATATATATATATATATATATATATATATATATATATATATATATATCCATCCATCCATCCATCCATCCATTTTCTACCGCTTATTCCTTTCGGAGTCGCGGGGATATATATATATATATATATATATATATATATATAGCTAGAATTCACTGAAAGTCAATTATTTCTTTTATATATATATATATATATATATATATATATATATATATCCATCCATCCATCCATCCATTTTCTACCGCTTATTCCTTTCGGAGTCGCGGGGATATATATATATATATATATATGAAATACTTGACTTGGTGAATTCTAGCTGTAAATATACTCCTCCCCTCTTAACCACGCCCCCAACCACTCCCCCGCCCCAACCACGCCCCCCGCACCCACCACCCACCCCCCACCTCCCGAAATTGGAGGTCTCAAGGTTGGCAAGTATGGTTCACGGTGTGGCGCATATTTGTAACAGTGTTAAAGTTGTTTATACGGCCACCCTCAGTGGGACCTGTATGGCTGTTGACCAAGTATGTCTTGCAGTCACGTAGAAGCCTTATACAACATGTGACTGGGCTGGCCCGCTGTTTGTACAGGTTGTAGAGGGCGCTAAAGGCAGTGCCATCACGACACGCCCTTAATATTGTTGTTAAGGTGAAAATCGGCAGAAATTCGAGAGAATTCTCCCGGAAAAATCGGGAGGGTTGGCATGTATGACGCTGTCAAGCGGCATTCATATAAAACTCGCGGGGCGCACTAACATTACTTTTTCATATTAAGGTGCGGGCCGCAAAATAACGTCTCTCTGAGACCGCTGCATTATACAGTCTGATGGCTGTCGGTATGAAGGACTTCCTGTGTCGTTCCGTGTTGCATTTTGGGAGTCTGAGCCTTCCACTGAACGTGTTCATTCTCTCCGCTAGAATCAGGTAATACACCAACTTATATTCTTGTCGTCATGAAAGAAAGGAATGTGTTAAACACCTTTAACTTGTTAACAAGACTTTCATAAATCAATCAATATAAATGATATATATGAATGAGGTAGATCCCCTCCACTTGGTCAATTGAAAAAGTGTGGCCACCCCTGCCGTAATAGAAGTGACCGCACGTACTTTCCCTCAGTCTCGTCAAAGCGACAGCGAGTGTCACATGATCCCAGGCTAATAAGACGTGAAAACGGTCCTCATAATGAACGTTGGCACATCACAGCCACTCATGCGTCGATAAATGAGAAATAGATCAGCTTAACTTGCAAAGCTGCCGCCTCCAGCTCTGAATTGCAGGAAGATTGCATCGGATTTTTGCCTTTCTGTCTCAAAACAAACAGTTACACAGAGGCAAACATCTTTTTACAGTTTCACGTTGACAGTCTGAAGCAGGCCTGGGCAATTATTTTGACTTGGGGGGCCAAATTTAGAGGAACCAAATGTGTCTGGGGGCCAGTATATCTATCTATCTATGTATACATGTATATACATATCAGTGACGTGCGGTGAGGTTGATGGCTGGTGAGGCACTGACTTCATCACAGTCAGATCTACAAACATATGAACCCTAAAGAGTATCTCATTCACCATTTGATTGGCAGCAGTTAACGGGTTATGTTTAAAAGCTCATACCAGCATTCTTCCCTGCTTGGCACTCAGCATCAAGGGTTGGAATTGGGGGTTAAATCACCAAAAATGATTCCCGGGCGCGGCGCCGCTGCTGCCCACTGCTCCCCTCACCTCCCAGGGGGTGAACAAGGGGATGGGTCAAATGCAGAGGACACATTTCATTACACCTAGTGTGTGTGTGACAATAATTGGTACTTTAACTTGACTTTAACTTTACACATACAAACTGTAGCACACAAAAAAGCACATTTAATAAAAAAAACGTTATTATGGTCTTACCTTTACTTAGAAATTAAGTCCACAACTAAAGCCCTCACTTAAACTTTCCACGTGCAAGATTGAATCTATTTAAAAAAGTGTTACCGAGGGTTTATAAATGTCGCCTATACTGTATGAAACTACAAAATAACAAACACGGAGGCTCCAGTTTACACGAGGACCACTTTATTTACCTTCTTTCAAAAACCTCCACTCCACTCCATGTCATGACTTCCGCTCTTAGCGCCTTCAAAATAAGAGCTCAAGGCATATACTGTATAACAGCGCATAACAGGAACTTAACATCACAAATAGGAAAGCCCATAAAAATAGGTTACAAAAGTTATTTAATAAGAAGCCAAAAAGTGCAAAAACAATAATGTTCATGTTGGAGGAGTTGTGAATTAGATACACCTGCAGTCTGCAGGTGTATCTAATGTTGTGGCCCTGCAGTCATTCACAACTCCTCCAACACCAACATTATTGTTTTTGCACTTTTTGGCTTCTTATGAAATAACTTTTTTAAATAGATTCAATCTTGCACGTGGAAAGTTTAAGTGTGGGCTTTAGTTGATATAACAATTCTACGGCGGGGGTGCAGGAGGCGGGGCTACTGGAGCCTCAGCCAGTGCGTCTTTTGCAGCCGTTTTATGATCGCTCAGCACAAGAAATACGTTACACACATACAGTTGTTGACAAAATACACTGTACATTATATACCTCAGCTAACTAAACTATGGAAATGTATAATATAATTCATATAGCAATACAGTCTCACTGCACAGCAGGCCAGCAGTTAGCCGAATCCGTCCATGTTGAGGCACTGAGTGACGTGCCTCAACTGGCTGCTGTTCACCGCACCGTCTCTTCTCAGTATTTGAACGGCAAATGTGAAAATTCAGCGATTTTGAATAAAAATAATCTAAAACTGGTGAAGTTAAATGGAAAATAACTTTATAGTATAATCACTGGATACATATAACAATTTAATTAATTTTTTTTCTTTTTACATTTTTTTTCTTTCCATGATGGCCTCTAGTGACTGCACGTCACTGATACATATATATGTACATAAACACACACACACATACATACATACATATTTATAGATATATATGTAAACTGTAAAAATCTGCTGTACATTTTTAGGAACACTAATACAAAACCTCACAATAATGTCTGGATGCTAAAAACGTTATGACAGACCGCCTTAAAAAAAAGAATAGAATTTTAACATTTTTTTTACCGAATGAGACACCCATAATGAACATGAAAATAAAAAATGTGGGATTTACAACATTAACTATGAAGGATAAAACACTGAATATTGACAACATATGAACGTCACACCCCCTCTCCAGCCACATATTATACAATCAAGCGAAACGCAACAAAAAATGCAACATAAACAGCGAAATATGAACGTGAAGGGTAAAAAAAAACAACCCACCTACAGTCTGATATATGTGATATATCACTAGGCTTTAGAACTTTGTTGTAAAAATCTCCTTCCGCTTCTGTCCCTGACACCCACATTTGTGGAAACGCTCCCCACCCACACTGCTTGGTGCCTCGTCTCAGATGCTGTGACTTAGATGACCATAGTAACTAATTAGATGACCATAGTAACTAATTCGATTACCATAGTAACTAGTATATCATGCAAAAGCACAGAATCCAACCATTGAAATACTTTGTATTAGAGATGTCCGATAATGTCTTTTTTGCCGATATTCCGATATTGTCCAACTCTTAATTACCGAGTCCGATATCAACCGATACCGATATATACAGTCGTGGAATTAACACATTATTATGCCTAATTTTGTTGTGATGCCCCGCTGGATGCATTAAACAATGTAACAAGGTTTTCCAAAAATAAATCAACTCAAGTTAAGGGAAAAAATGCCAACATTTCTTTTTCTTTTTTTTTTTTTTTTGTAGATTTTGATTTTTTCGTCCCCGTTGGGGAAATTCATTTTCACTGCCGTACATTTAAACAATAGACAATACACATCACAAACAAAAATAACAAAAAGACATCATACATGACCAACACACATTTATAGGCTTGTCAGACAGGTCGGCCAGGCCTGCTGTTAAGGGCGGCTATAGCTGCAGGGATCAGGCTTTTCCTGAGGCGGGCACCCCGGAATTTGATGGTTCTGTACCTGCGCCCTGATGGTAGTGGGATTATGTATTGGTGTAGTGGGTGAGTGATATCCTGGACTATCGTGTTTGCCAGTCGAATGACGAACATGTGGTTTAAATCTGAAATGTTGGGTGTGGGTAGGCCGATGATTTTAGCTGCTATGTTTGTAATGCGTGTGAGTTTGGTCCGGTTGGTTACAGAAAGCATGGTGAAAAAACATGTGGAACAGTACAGAAGGATGGGTTGAACAATGCTTTGGTAAAGTAATAACAGGAGATGAGGTGTGGACGGCGTGGCGCAGTGGAAGAGTGGCCGTGCGCGACCCGAGGGTCCCTGGTTCAATCCCCACCTAGTACCAACCTCGTCATGTCCGTTGTGTCCTGAGCAAGACACTTCACCCTTGCTCCTGATGGGTGCTGGTAGCGCCTTGCATGGCAGCTCCCTCCATCAGTGTGTGAATGTGTGTGTGAATGGGTAAATGTGGAAGTAGTGTCAAAGCGCTTTGAGTACCTTGAAGGTAGAAAAGCGCTATACAAGTACAACCCATTTATCATTTATTTATAACGTATACCGGTAGTCCTTTAAGTTTTCGGATGGCTGACAGTCTTTGTTGATTTCTTTTTTGGAATGTCCGTGGCGTGCTGACAGTTTATTGTCCAAGGTTACGCCCAGGTATGTAAAAGTGTCAACTGTTTTAACTCAAGTTATGGAAAAAGATTCCAACATCAATCAATCAATCAATCAATGTTTATTTATATAGCCCTAAATCACAAGTGTCTCAAAGGGCTGCACAAGCCACAACGACATCCTCGGTACAGAGCCCATATTTATTATTGAAGTCACAAAGTGCATTCTTTTTTTAACATGCCTCAAAACAGCAGCTTGGAATTTGGGACATGCTCTCCCTGAGAGAGCATGAGGAGGTTGAGGTGGGCGGGGTTGGGGTGGTGGGTAGGGGGTAGCGGGGGGTGTATATTGTAGCATCCCGGAAGAGTTAGTGCTGCAAGGGGTTCTGGGTATTTGTTCTGTTGTGTTTATGTTGTGTTACGGTGCGGATGTTCTCCCGAAATGTGTTTGTCATTCTTGTTTGGTGTGGGTTCACAGTGTGGCGCATATTTGTAACAGTGTTAAAGTTGTTTATACGGCCACCCTCAGTGCGACCTGTATGGCTGTTGACTAAGTATGCCTTGCATTCACTTGTGTGTGTGTGAAAAGCCGTAGATCAGGGGTGCTCATTACGTCGATCGCGAGCTACCGGTCGATCTCGGAGGGTGTGTCAGTCGATCACCAGCCAGGCATTAAAAAAATAGTCCTAAAAATGAGTGATCATAAATCTTCACTATGACGTCACTTTCGTCACTTGATTGACATTCACGGCACCCGAGGGTCTTCTGAGATGACGCTGGCTGCTGCCAGATCATTAAAATTACCGACTGGAAGGCGAGAAACACTTTATTTCAACAGACTCTGGCGCCGTACCTGTCGTCAAAACTCCAAAGACCGACTGCACAGTTGCACAATAAAAGCTCTGCTTCATCCTGCCTGCGCTAACAAAATAAGAGTCACAGAAAACTGGCGTGCACAAGCTAGCAAGCTACGGAGTTTGCTGCCAATGTATTTCTTGTAAAGTGTATACAAAGGAGTACGGAAGCTGGACAAATAAGATGCCAAAAACCAACCACTTTCATGTGGTATTGGACAGAAAGGAGGACTTTTTTTTCTCCTCCATTCGAAAATGCGGACGTTATCATCACCACTGTCTGATTCCTATCAATGCAAGTCATCAGAATCAGGTAATACACCAACTTATATTCTTGTCTTCATGAAAGAAAGGAATCTATGTGTGTTAAACATGCTTGTATTATCTTTAAACACCTTTAACTTGTTAACAATATTAACTATATGTGTTAAACATGCTTGTATTATCTTTAAACACCTTTAACTTGTTAACAATATTAACTATATGTGTTAAACATGCTTGTATTATCTTTAAACACCTTTAAGTTGTTAACAATATTAACTATATGTATTAAACATTCTTGTATTATCATTAAACACCTTTAATTTTTTAACAATATTAACTGTATGTGTTAAACATGCTTGCATTATCATTAAACACCTTTAACTTGTTAACAAAAACATATATTTCATAAATAAGTAAATATAAATTATATATATGAATGAGGTAGATCCCCACAACTTGATCAATTGAAAAGTAGCTCGCCTGCAGAAAAAGTGTGAGCACCCCTGCCGTAGATATTATGTGACTGGGCAGTGCCTTTAAGGTTTATTGGCGCTCTGTGCTTCTCCCTACGTCCGTGTACACAGCGGCGTTTTAAAAAGTCATACATTTTACTTTTTGAAACTGATACCGATCATTTCCGATATTACATTTTAAAGCATTTATCGGCCGATAATATCGGCAGTCCGATATTATCGGACATCTCTACTTTGTATAGTTGAAGACTTACGGTCATTAGAAAACATGAGTGCACATCATAATAGCAGCTACACTTTACATCTTAAACATCTAAAAAAATGTTTTGTGAATGTCCAGCGGGCCAGATTGAAAAGCTTAAACGGGCCGCACGCGGGCCCCGGGCCTTAATTTGCCCTGGTCTGGTCTGAAGGGACCTTTTGGGAGAATGACTATGGGCTATGCGTAGGAAGGAATTGGGCAATAAAGCACATGGTTTGTGTGTTTTATTATTATTATTATTTTTTACAATGAATGAACGTGTGAGTCCTACTGATTGTACGCGAGGGGCCCAGGGGGACGAGGAGGTGCTGTTTACAGTCTGAGGAAGTGGCCACTTCTTCTCCAGATCTGCAATGCAGCAGGGAGGAGGAGGAGGAGGAGAGGGAGGGAGGGAGGAGAGGGGCGTGAGGGCTCGACTGCGAGTGCGGCGAGAACAAGACTTTTTAAGACGTGGCAGGAGGACACCGATAACCGCAGCAAGGTGACTTGAGGGTAACGGGGAGAGTAAAACAAATGTCCTGTTATGGTCCTGGTAAAAGTTGAAATGAGGAATACAAACCTGGGTTTGATCCCACACTTTTTTAAAGAAGCGAGCTACTTTTTAAATGACCAAGTCCAAAGGATCTACCTCATACATATTTATGATTTGTATTTATTTATTTGTGAAGCAGACGTTTTTTGTTAACATGTTAAAGGTGTTT